>NC_091315.1:18680570-18695570 GCF_038502225.1 Cherax quadricarinatus
TGCTGCAGCATATGGGCGCCTAGCAAACAGAACAGCATTTCGAAATCTTAATAAGGAATCGTTCAGGACCCTGTACACCGTGTACGTTAGGCCCATATTAGAGTATGCGGCACCAGTTTGGAACCCACACCTAGTCAAGCACGTAAAGAAACTAGAGAAAGTGCAAAGGTTTGCAACAAGACTAGTCCCAGAGCTACGGGGTATGTCCTACGAGGAGAGGTTAAGGGAAATCGACCTGACGACACTGGAGGACAGGAGAGATAGGGGAGGGGGCATGATAACGACATATAAAATACTGAGAGGAATTGACATGGTGGACAAAGATGGAATGTTCTGGAGATGGGACACAGCAACAAAGGGTCACATTTGGAAGTTGAAGACTCGGATGAATCACAGAGATGTTAGGAAGTATTTCTTCAGTCACAGAGTTGTCAGGAAGTACAATAGTTTGGGAAGCGATGTAGTGGAGGCAGGATCCATTCATAGCTTTAAGAAGAGGTATGATAAAGCTCATGGTGCGGGGAGAGTGACCTAGTAGCGGCCAGTGAAGAGGCGGGGCCAGGAGCTATGACTCGATCCCTGCAACCACAACTAGGTGAATATAAGTAGGTGAGTACACACACACAGTTATTAATATTGTATTATAAGTTATGCTTATATTAAAACAAATTTAATCGTTTGAGCTGCTTTCAAAAGTTAAAAACAACAACAATGAGTTCCTACAAGTTTTGAAAATATTAGAATACTGATGTGAGCGGCGGCGGCAGCGGCGGCGTCAGGGCGGAGACCGTTAAATTCACTTACCCGTTTTCACCCGTCATCCAGACGCGGAAATTTATATTTATTTGTAAAACATGTTATTATTAGTAGTGTGTCTATGACTGTTATTACTGAACTGTGTTTTTAACTTGATTAAAAAGTGTTACTTCGTGCAAGCTGGTGTTGTGGTAGAGCAGTTGTTGTTACTACCACAGGTGTCACTGTTGTTGTGGTAGAGCAGTTGTTGTTACTACCACAGGTGTCACTGTTGTTGTGGTAGAGCAGTTGTTGTTACTACCACAGGTGTCATTGTTGTTGTGGTAGAGCAGTTGTTGTTACTACCACGGGTGTCACTGTTGTTGTGGTAGAGCAGTTGTTGTTACTACCACAGGTGTCACTGTTGTTGTGGTAGAGCAGTTGTTGTTACTACCACAGGTGTCACTGTTGTTGTGGTAGAGCAGTTGTTGTTACTACCACAGGTGTCACTGTTGTTGTGGTAGAGCAGTTGTTGTTACTACCACAGGTGTCACGGTTGTTGTGGTAGAGCAGTTGTTGTTACTACCGCTGGTGTCACTGTTGTTGTGGTAGAGCAGTTGTTACTACCACAGGTGTCACTGTTGTGGTAGAGCAGTTGTTGTTACTACCACAGGTGTCACTGTTGTTGTAGAGCAGTTGTTGTTACTACCACAGGTGTCACTGTTGTTGTGGTAGAGCAGTTGTTACTACCACAGGTGTCACTGTTGTTGTGGTAGAGCAGTTGTTGTTACTACCACAGGTGTCACTGTTGTTGTGGTAGAGCAGTTGTTGTTACTACCACAGGTGTCACTGTTGTTGTGGTAGAGCAGTTTTTACTACCACAGGTGTCACTGTTGTTGTGGTAGAGCAGTTACTACCACAGGTGTCACTGTTGTTGTGGTAGAGCAGTTGTTGTTACTACCACAGGTGTCACTTGTTGTGGTAGAGCAGTTGTTACTACCACAGGTGTCACTGTTGTGGTAGAGCAGTTGTTACTACCACAGGTGTCACTGTTGTTGTGGTAGAGCAGTTGTTGTTACTACTACAGGTGTCACTGTTGTTGTGGTAGAGCAGTTGTTGTTACTACCACAGGTGTCACTGTTGTTGTGGTAGAGCAGTTACTACCACAGGTGTCACTGTTGTGGTAGAGCAGTTGTTGTTACTACTACAGGTGTCACTGTTGTTGTGGTAGAGCAGTTGTTACTACCACAGGTGTCACTGTTGTTGTGGTAGAGCAATTGTTACTACAGGTGTCACTGTTGTGGTAGAGCAGTTGTTGTTGCTACCACAGGTGTCACTGTTGTTGTGGTAGAGCAGTCGTTACTACCACAGGTGTCACTGTTGTTGTTGTAGAGCAGTTGTTGTTACTACTACAGGTGTCACTGTTGTTGTGGTAGAGCAGTTGTTGTTACTACCACAGGTGTCACTGTTGTTGTGGTAGAGCAGTTGTTACTACCACAGGTGTCACTGTTGTTGTGGTAGAGCAGTTGTTGTTACTACCACAGGTGTCACTGTTGTTATGGTAGAGCAGTTGTTGTTACTACCACAGGTGTCACTGTTGTTGTGGTAGAGCAGTTGTCGTTACTACCACCACAGGTGTCACTGTTGTTGTGGTAGAGCAGTTGTTGTTACTACCACAGGTGTCACTGTTGTTGTGGTAGAGCAGTTGTTGTTACTACCACAGGTGTCACTGTTGTTGTGGTAGAGCAGTTGTCGTTACTACCACAGGTGTCACTGTTGTTGTGGTAGAGCAGTTGTTACTACCACAGGTGTCACTGTTGTTGTGGTAGAGCAGTTGTCGTTACTACCACAGGTGTCACTGTTGTTGTGGTAGAGCAGTTGTCGTTACTACCACAGGTGTCACTGTTGTGGTAGAGCAGTTACTACCACAGGTGTCACTGTTGTTGTGGTAGAGCAGTTGTTACTACCACAGGTGTCACTGTTGTTGTGGTAGAGCAGTTGTCGTTACTACCACAGGTGTCACTGTTGTTGTGGTAGAGCAGTTGTTACTACCACAGGTGTCACTGTTGTTGTGGTAGAGCAGTTGTTACTACCACAGGTGTCACTGTTGTTGTGGTAGAGCAGTTGTTACTACCACAGGTGTCACTGTTGTTGTGGTAGAGCAGTTGTTACTACCACAGGTGTCATTGTTGTGGTAGAGCAGTTGTTACTACCACAGGTGTCATTGTTGTTGTGGTAGAGCAGTTGTTGCTACCACAGGTGTCACTGTTGTTGTGGTAGAGCAGTTGTTACTACCACAGGTGTCATTGTTGTGGTAGAGCAGTTGTTACTACCACAGGTGTCATTGTTGTTGTGGTAGAGCAGTTGTTACTACCACAGGTGTCACTGTTGTTGTGGTAGAGCAGTTGTTACTACCACAGGTGCCACTGTTGTTGTGGTAGAGCAGTTGTTACTACCACAGGTGTCACTGTTGTTGTGGTAGAGCAGTTGTTACTACCACAGGTGTCACTGTTGTTGTGGTAGAGCAGTTACTACCACAGGTGTCACTGTTGTGGTAGAGCAGTTGTTGTTACTACCACAGGTGTCACTGTTGTTGTGGTAGAGCAGTTACTACCACAGGTGCCACTGTTGTTGTGGTAGAGCAGTTGTTACTACCACAGGTGTCACTGTTGTGGTAGAGCAGTTGTTGTTACTACCACAGGTGTCATTGTTGTGGTAGAGCAGTTGTTACTACCACAGGTGTCATTGTTGTTGTGGTAGAGCAGTTGTTACTACCACAGGTGTCAGTTGTTGTGGTAGAGCAGTTGTTACTACCACAGGTGCCACTGTTGTTGTGGTAGAGCAGTTGTTGTTACTACCACAGGTGTCACTGTTGTTGTGGTAGAGCAGTTGTAACTACCACAGGTGTCACTGTTGTTGTGGTAGAGCAGTTGTTACTACCACAGGTGCCACTGTTGTTGTGGTAGAGCAGTTGTTGTTACTACCACACGTGTCACTGTTTTTGTGGTAGAGCAGTTGTTGATACTACCACAGGTGTCATTGTTGTGGTTGAGCAGTTACTACCACAGGTGTCACTGTTGTTGTGGTAGAGCAGTTGTTACTACCACAGGTGTCACTGTTGTTGTGGTAAAGCAGTTGTTGTTACTACCACAGGTGTCACTGTTGTGGTAGAGCAGTTGTTGTTGCTACCACAGGTGCCACTGTTGTTGTGGTAGAGCAGTTGTTACTACCACAGGTGTCACTATTGTGGTAGAGCAGTTACTACCACAGGTGTCACTGTTGTGATAGAGCAGTTGTTGTTACTACCACAGGTGTCACTGTTGTGATAGAGCAGTTGTTACTACCACAGGTGTCACTGTTGTGTTAGAGCAGTTGTTGTTACTACCACAGGTGTCACTGTTGTGGTAGAGCAGTTGTTACTACCACAGGTGTCACTGTTGTGGTAGAGCAGTTGTTACTACCACAGGTGTTACTGTTGTTGTGGTAGAGCAGTTGTTACTACCACAGGTGTCACTTGTTGTGGTAGAGCAGTTGTTACTACCACTGGTGTCACTGTTGTTGTGGTAGAGCAGTTACTACCACAGGTGTCACTATTGTGGTAGAGCAGTTGTTGTTACTACCACAGGTGTCACTATTGTTGTGGTAGAGCAATTGTTACTACCACAGGTGTCACTATTGTTGTGGTAGAGCAGTAATTACCACAGGTGTCACTGTTGTTGTGGTAGAGCAGTTGTTACTACCACAGGTGTCACTTGTTGTGGTAGAGCAGTTGTTACTACCACAGGTGTCACTGTTGTGGTAGAGCAGTTGTTACTACCACAGGTGTCACTGTTGTTTTGGTAGAGCAGTTACTACCACAGGTGTCACTGTTGTGGTAGAGCAGTTGTTACTACCACAGGTGTCACTGTTGAGGTAAAGCAGTTGTTACTACCACAGGTGTCACTGTTGTGGTAGAGCAGTTGTTGTTACTACCACAGGTGTCACTTGTGGTAAAGCAGTTGTTAGAACCACAGGTGTCACTGTTGTGGTAGAGCAGTTGTTACTACCACAGGTGTCACTTGTGGTAAAGCAGTTGTTACTACCACAGGTGTCACTGTTGTTGTGGTAGAGCAGTTGCTACTACCACAGGTGCCACTATTGTGGTAAGCAGTTGTTGTTACTACCACAGGTGTCACTGTTGTGGTAGAGCAGTTGTTGTTACTGCCACAGGTGCCACTGTTGTTGTGGTAGAGCAGTTACTACCACAGGTGTCACTGTTGTGATAGAGCAGTTGTTGTTACTACCACAGGTGTCACTGTTGTGATAGAGCAGTTACTACCACAGGTGTCACTGTTGTGGTAGAGCAGTTACTACCACAGGTGTCACTGTTGTTGTGGTAGAGCAGTTGTTACTACCACAGGTGTCACTGTTGTTGTGGTAGAGCAGTTGTTACTACCACAGGTGTCACTGTTGTGGTAAAGCAGTTGTTACTACCACAGGTGTCACTGTTGTGGTAGAGCAGTTGTTGTTACTACCACAGGTGCCACTGTTGTTGTGGTAGAGCAGTTGTTACTACCACAGGTGTCACTGTTGTGATAGAGCAGTTGTTGTTACTACTACAGGTGTCACTGTTGTGATAGAGCAGTTGTTACTACCACAGGTGTCACTGTTGTGGTAGAGCAGTTGTTGTTACTACCACAGGTGTCACTGTTGTGGTAGACCAGTTGTTACTACCACAGGTGTCACTGTTGTTGTGGTAGAGCAGTTGTTACTACCACAGGTGTCACTGTTGTTGTTGTAGAGCAGTTGTTACTACCACTGGTGTCACTGTTGTTGTGGTAGACCAGTTGTTACTACCACAGGTGTCACTGTTGTTGTGGTAGAGCAGTTGTTGTTACTACCACAGGTGTCACTGTTGTTGTTGTAGAGCACTTACTACCACAGGTGTCACTATTGTTGTGGTAGAGGAGTTGTTACTACCACAGGTGTCACTGTTGTGGTAGAGCAGTTGTTACTACCACAGGTGTCACTGTTGTTGTGGTAGAGCAGTTGTTGTTACTACCACAGGTGTCACTGTTGTTGTGGTAGAGCAGTTGTTGTTACTACCACAGGTGTCACTGTTGTGGTAGAGCAGTTGTTACTACCACAGGTGTCACTGTTGTGGTAGAGCAGTTACTACCACAGGTGTCACTGTTGTTGTGGTAGAGCAGTTGTTACTACCACAGGTGTCACTGTTGTTGTGGTAGAGCAGTTGTTACTACCACAGGTGTCACTGTTGTTGTGGTAGAGCAGTTGTTACTACCACAGGTGTCACTGTTGTGGTAAAGCAGTTGTTACTACCACAGGTGTCACTGTTGTGGTAGAGCAGTTGTTGTTACTACCACAGGTGCCACTGTTGTTGTGGTAGAGCAGTTGTTACTACCACAGGTGTCACTGTTGTGATAGAGCAGTTGTTGTTACTACCACAGGTGTCACTGTTGTGATAGAGCAGTTGTTACTACCACAGGTGTCACTGTTGTGGTAGAGCAGTTGTTGTTACTACCACAGGTGTCACTGTTGTGGTAGAGCAGTTGTTACTACCACAGGTGTCACTGTTGTTGTGGTAGAGCAGTTGTTACTACCACAGGTGTCACTGTTGTTGTTGTAGAGCAGTTGTTACTACCACTGGTGTCACTGTTGTTGTGGTAGACCAGTTGTTACTACCACAGGTGTCACTGTTGTTGTGGTAGAGCAGTTGTTGTTACTACCACAGGTGTCACTGTTGTTGTTGTAGAGCACTTACTACCACAGGTGTCACTATTGTTGTGGTAGAGGAGTTGTTACTACCACAGGTATCACTGTTGTGGTAGAGCAGTTGTTACTACCACAGGTGTCACTGTTGTTGTGGTAGAGCAGTTGTTACTACCACAGGTGTCACTGTTGTTGTGGTAAAGCAGTTGTTGTTACTACCACAGGTGTCACTGTTGTGGTAGAGCAGTTGTTACTACCACAGGTGTCACTGTTGTGGTAGAGCAGTTGTTGTTACTACCACAGGTGTCACTGTTGTTGTGGTAAAGCAGTTGTTGTTACTACCACAGGTGTCACTGTTGTGGTAGAGCAGTTGTTGTTACTACCACAGGTGTCACTTGTGGTAGACCAGTTGTTACTACCACAGGTGTCACTGTTGTTGTGGTAGAGAAGTTGTTACTACCACAGGTGTCACTTGTTGTGGTAGAGCAGTTGTTGTTACTACCACAGGTGTCACTGTTGTTGTGGTAGAGCAGTTGTTACTACCACTGGTGTCACTGTTGTTGTGGTAGAGCAGTTGTTACTACCACAGGTGTCACTTGTTGTGGTAGAGCAGTTACTACCACAGGTGTCACTTGTGGTAGAGCAGTTGTTACTACCACAGGTGTCACTGTTGTTTTGGCAGAGCAGTTACTACCACAGGTGTCACTGTTGTGGTAGAGCAGTTGTTACTACCACAGGTGTCACTGTTGTGGTAGAGCAGTTGTTGTTACTACCACAGGTGTCACTATTGTGGTAGAGCAGTTACTACCACAGGTGTCACTGTTGTTGTGGTAGAGCAGTTGTTACTACCACAGGTGTCACTGTTGTTGTGGTAGAGCAGTTGTTACTACCACAGGTGTCACTGCTGCTGTGGTAGAGCAGTTGTTGTTACTACCACAGGTGTCACTGTTGTGGTAGAGCAGTTGTTACTACCACAGGTGTCACTATTGTGGTAGAGCAGTTGTTACTACCACAGGTGTCACTGTTGTGATAGAACAGTTGTTACTACCACAGGTATCACTGTTGTTGTGGTAGAGCAATTGTTGTTACTACCCCAGGTGTCACTCTTTTCTGTGGTAGAGCAGTTGTTACTACCACAGGTGTCACTGTTGTGGTAGAGCAGTTGTTACTTTCACAAGTGTCACTGTTGTTGTGGTAGAGCAGTTTTTACTGCCACAGGTGTGTCTGTTGTGGTAGAGCAGTAGTTGTTACTACCACCGGTGTCACTGCTGTGGTAGAGCAGTTGTTGTTACTACCACAGGTGTCACTGTTGTGGTAAAGCAGTTGTTACTACCACAGGTGTCACTGTTGTTGTGGTAGAGCAGTTGTTACTACTACAGGCGTCACTGTTGTTGTGGTTGACTAGTAGTTGCTACCATAGGTGTCACTGATGCAGTGGTTGACTAGTAGTTACTACCACTTGAAATTAAAAATGTGTCAGGGTATACCACAAATTCTAACCATACAATAGAGCGGAAAAGTAATGTGAAGGACCTGGGAGTGATAATGTCAGAGGATCTCGCCTTCAAAGACCACAACAATGTATCTATCTCATCCGCTAGGAAATGATATGATGGATAATGAGAGCCTTCAAAACTAGGGACGCCAAGCCCATGATTCTCTTCAAATCGCTTGTGCTCTCTAGGCTGGAATACTGCTGTACACCAACGGCCCCCTTCAAGGCTGGCGACGTTGGAGACCTGGAGAGTGTACAAAGAACTTTCACGGCACACATAAGTGCGATAAGGCACCCAAACTACTGGGAATTGTTGAAGGTCCTTGATCTGTATTCCCTCGAACGTAGGCGAGAGAGATACATGATAATATACACTTGGAAGGTCCTAGAGGGATTGGTACCAAACCTGCTTACGAAAATCACTCCATATGAAAGCAAAAGACACGGCAGGAGATGCAACATTCCCCCAGTGAAAAGCAGGGGTGCCATGAGTACACTGAGAGACAACACAATAAGTGTCCGGGCCCCAAGAGTGTTCAGTTGCCTCCCAGCATACATAAGGGGGATTACCAATAGACCCCTGGCTGTCTTCAAGAAGGCACTGGACAGGCACCTAAAGTCAGTTCCTGACCAACCGGGCTGTGGTTCGTACGTGAGCTTGCGTGCGGCCAGCAGTAACAGCCTGGTTGATCCGACCCTGATCCATCATGAGACCTGGTCTCAGACCGGGCCGCGGGGGCGTTGACCCCCGAAACCCTCTCCAGGTCAACTCCAGGTAAACAGGTGTCACTTGTGGTTGTCTAGTAGTTACTACCACAGGTGTAACTGTTGTGATTGACTAGATACTACCACAGGTGTCACTGTTGTGGTTGACTAGTAGTTACTACCTCAGGTGTCACTGTTGTCATTGATTATTTTATAGTTACTACCACAGATGTCACTGTCGTTGTGGTTGACTGCCACAGGTGTCACTGTCGTTGTGGTTGACTGCCACAGGTGTCACTGCCGTTGTGGTTGACTACCACAGGTGTCACTGTCGCTCTGGTTGACTACCACAGGTGTCACTGCCGTTGTGGTTGACTACCACAGGTGTCACTGTCGTTGTGGTTGACTACCACAGGTGTCACTGTCGTTGTGGTTGACTACCACAGGTGTCACTGTCGTTGTGGTTGACTACCATAGGTGTCACTGTCTTCCTCTCCGGTGTTTAAATATATAAAACAGATTCAAGAACAGTGGTTTAGTGCCGTTTTACGTGTTTTATCTAATTTTTTTGACGTTTGTTTTGTGGATAGAGGAAGGTGAGAGTAAGGAGGAAGAGGAGGAAGATGAGGAAGAAGAGGAGGAAGAAAGGAAGAATAATTAAGGTTCTTCTCTCATGACGTTTTGGATCTTCGCCTCATTATGAGAAGGATAAAAGTCTCAGAAAAGAAAATATAATAAATAAGTGGCTGAGGAGGGAGGGAGGGGGGGGAGAACAAGGGAGGGAGGGAGGGGGAGAACAAGGGAGGGAGGGAGGGGGAGAACAAGGGAGGGAGGGAGGGGGAGAACAAGGGAGGGAGGGCGAGAACAAGGGAGGGAGGGAGGGGGAGAACGAGGGCGGGAGGGAGGGGGAGAACAAGGGAGGGAGGGAGGGGGAGAACAAGGGAGGGAGGGGGAGAACAAGGGAGGGAAGGGGAGAACAAGGGAGGGAAGGAAGGATAACGAGGAGGGAAAGTGAAGAACAAGGGAGGGAAGGAGGGATAAGAACGAGGGAGGGAAAGAGAAGAACAAGGGAGAGAAGGAGGGATAACGAGGAGGGAAAGTGAAGAACAAGGGAGGGATAAGAGCGAAATAGGTAGGGAGAAGAATGAGGGAGGTAATAGAGGAACGTGGGTAAGAAGGAAAAGAATGAGAGAGGTGGTGAGAGGGAGAAGAAGAGGTAATGTCAGCTTGCCTCAGGTAGATGGTAATGCGATGGAGTATTATCTTGGACTTTGTCTATTCCTTTGCCTCTCCTCTTATTCCCTCCCTACCTTTTAATACTTGGGGGACGTACAAGGGATAGAAAGGGAAAGATGCACAAGAGCCACGCGGAAAATAATAAAAGAAAATTGTAATAAGAAACAGGGAAGAGCCAGAAGAAACGATAAATATGATACAGGAGAAAGGTGAAGAAAGGAGAATTGTGAAGTTGAGTATTAAATTAAAATTTGGAGGAGGAGTGTGTGACGATGGAAGGGAGAAGAGTGTGAAGATGGATAAAAAAGAAGCGCTAAACCTACAAGGATCATACAGCGCAGCAGAGCAGGGAAGGGTGCAGGGGTATTGGGTAGCAAGAGGGAGAGGGATTATTATTAGGTCATGGAGTGCAGCTGGACAGTGGGTAGCGTTGGGGTAGAGTAGCAAGAAATTGAGGTAGAAAGGGTTGTGAGGAGTGCTAGAGGCATGGGGGAGACTAGAGTGAGATATTTAAGACTGAGTATAGCACCAGGGACTCTTTGCAAAACTGCAAGCACTTGCAGTCTCTGGCTCTGCACTACACCACCATAGTGATTATCATTAAGGTAGATAACAGAGTAGTCCTCAGTGGAATAGAGTCAAGACACTGTGCCAGTGTTCCACAGGAAAGTGTGCTTGGTTCATTGTCGTGGCATGTCTACTTCAGTGACCTTCACCTCATCTTAGAATCCCATGCCTAGACAGATGACTGTACTGTCATTTACTTATCCAAGAAAGGAAATACCAGCTGCTCTCAGACATCAATCACCAGCTTATATCTATATCAACCTGGGGAAAACAGTGGCAAGTTACATTTACTTCTGAGAAAACACAAATAATGGTTCCTAGGCAGCTTGATGTTAACGGAGCAGTGGTAAGAATGATTGGAAGAGTGTTAGAACCCTGGGATGAGGTGTATTTCCTACTGGTGAAATTTGACTTCTTTATGTCCATGAAGAATCACGTGGTAAATCTTGCAAGTCAAAAATCTACCAGCACCAAAGCGTATCTCATGCCTGCTCGATAGTAGAGGCAGCAAAACTCTGTATGAGGCACAAGTGCATTCACACTTTGAGTTTGCCTCACTTTCTTAGATTGTCTATTCCCTCCCCTCCCCTTATCCTTGACTCATCTACTGCTTCTGGGTAGAATAGAGAATCGAGGAAGACGACTCATCTCTCGCTTGAACCCAGTCTGGACAGATCTGTTATTTTAATAAGCCTTCAACACCGAAAAGATGTGGGTGGTCTTACTGTTATGTACAAGGCCAATATTGTCAAGGTACCACACTTGTCTCCACTCCGCCGACAGCGGGAAGACAGCTTCTATGTAAGACAGGCAACAAACAGCATCTACACTTTGGCTGTACCCTTCTCAAGAACATCACTTA
This sequence comes from Cherax quadricarinatus, assembly GCF_038502225.1. NCBI lineage: Eukaryota > Metazoa > Arthropoda > Malacostraca > Decapoda > Parastacidae > Cherax > Cherax quadricarinatus. Next base: position 18,691,880 of record NC_091315.1, read on the forward strand.
ATCTGAGATTCATTCGAGTCTGGTACATGTTGGTACAACATAACAGCATCGATGAAATAGTTGGCTCCAACTTCATCCTGTTCCTTATGTGTATGATTCCTAACAATAAGGTTTTCAAATGATCTGAAATATGTAACAGCTCATAGCTTTTAAATAAAGGAAGGAACTCTTAACCTAACCCTATAAAAACCCTTGTGGAAAAAAAACAGGTTCGTGAGAGGACAGAATATGCGGAAGAGATGATGAGCCTACACTGATAAAGAGAGAGAGAGAGGGGAGGACATCCTTCATCTTCACTTTGAACTATCACCTTCAACTGGCACTATCATCTTCACCTGGCACTGCCATCTCATTTTCAGCGTCCCTTAATTATCCTTGACGGTGCTACACCTCCGGAGTTTTTGTAAACAAAGTCACTGCACATGCGCCAGTTTCACCTCGTCTGCGTCTCAGGCAATTCACTAAGGTTGCTCCACTCTGTTATATATATATATATATATATATATATATATATATATATATATATATATATATATATATATATATATATATAATATATATATATATATATATATAATTCCTGATTTACGTATATCTATACCTTCCATATTTCTTAATGTATGTCCTAAAGGAAAGAAGAAATGTTAGTGTTGAGAGAGATTTTTGTTATCAGTACACCTGTATATGTGATAAATGGTTCTCAAAACCGACAAGTTGAAGATTGAGACTTATAAGTGTCTCAAGTTTTACACCTGTATACTTGCATGTATTTTACACTTGCATACTTCTAGCGGATGTGAAGGAGTTTTATACATTGACATGTGTGTCATAAACATGACTTCCAGCAGGTGTGGAGGAGCCTTACAAAGTAACATGTGTGTGTCATAGACATGACTTCCAGGAAGTATGGGGAGGTCTTAGTCACATGTATATCGTAGACATTACTTCTAGCAGGTGCATTGCAGTGTTTCCCCCGGGATGCATCCCAAGTATATATTTGTACTGCTAGGGTAGCAAGGGCAGCAGATTTAAGAAGACTACACGAACGTCTCACCTGGGAATCGAACTTAGGATCTTTTAGATGTGCACCCAATGTTCTGATCACTGAGCTATGAGTCACTCCTACACTGATGAAACGGCTAATAATAATATACTGTACCTAACACTTAATACCAGTATACTGTATCTGACACTAATTCCGATATTCTGTGCCTGACACTAATGCCTCTATACTGTACCTGACCCTATTACCTATATACTGTACCTGACGGTAATATCTATATACTGTACCTGACACTAATACCATTATTGTGTATCTGACACTTATACCTATATACTGTACCTGACACTAATACCAGTATACTGTATCTGACACTAATACCAATATATTGTACACAGTATAACACTGTGTGGTTCCCTCTGCTCGTGCAGAGTTTTTGATTACAAGAACTGGAGTTATCCTCCCTTTCCTTGGTTCTTGCTGCCAGGCTGCTATACGACCCCTACAGGTTTAAGGCTACCCTGCCCCTCCCTTGAAAGTGATAATGACAATGTTGGGTGAATATGAGTGATAATGACAACATTGTTGTACATTTTAACTTCAGCATATTGTTACACTGTAGTGAGTCGAGCAGCTCGCACTATGCTGGTGCTGCTCACACCCAATCATTCCCACAATGTTGGTGCTGCTCACACCCAGTCATTCCCAGTGTTGGTGCTGCTCACACTCAATCATTCCCACTATTGTACCCATCTGACTTACTTTTCAAGTCATACAGAAGTAGTCAGTCAAGCAAAACTCTTTGGCAGTGAATATAGAGATGGATAGTATAATAACTTGTGATATATCAGGTTATATTATTAATGAAAATAAAATACCATACATATCAAGCAAACTTCTTAAATTTGCCTGCAAGAGATAAGTCAACTGTAGATACAAATCCAGATGTACTCCTGTAAAACCTTTTGGAGTCTAGTTCCAAGGCCTTTTGTGTATCCATGTGCCACCCTCCACAGGATGGATGTGGGGTGCCCAGTGAACTAGCTTCTTTGGTGACAGAATCTAAAAATCTAATCGTTGATCATGTGTTTCACACCAGATTCATAGACAGGTACCACATGACTGGATACTGGGCCAGGGCTGCAAGGTGTCCTCATATCACATGTTAATAAACTGTCCTAACTATCAGAAAACACCCACACTTCACTTTCAACATCTCTCATACCCTGACACACACACACCTCACCGAGGGTCCCACCTTTGACACAGACTATCGCTGTGACTTTTTAACAGAAACTAACGTATTGCCCCAAGAATGATGTTAATTTTACACCTTCACTAATCCTGAATTTGTAGAATATGTGTACGGAGTGTCGGCAGGTGGAGTGTGGCAGGTGTGGGTTGCAGCCTCGTAATTTCGGTTCACAGGTCACATCAAAGGTAATGACGGCCAGTGCATGTTCAAAACTGAATTTAAGATAATGGATCGTCACTTTGTGCTGAAAATCTCGTTTTTTTTTTTGCCACGAGTGTATACATTATGACATGATCTCATAGAAATGAACAGTTGGTGAGCTAAGAATACACAGCACATGTTGCCCTCAACACTCACATTAAGTATATCACAACTCACTTTCCCACATTTCTGAACATAATTTATTCTAGCCATTACCCCTCGTAAATCTTTACCTGCTATTCTCATGTTCTTTATATTAGAGGATAAACAGGCTACTGGTTTAGACTGCCCTAGATAATATTTACGCAGGATTCTCTGCAGCTGCTCAGTGACTTATCTTTCACCTTGAGCTGTGTGAATTTTAACTTGCCAGGTTCATGAAATAATTGTTAAAATTTCATATAATACCGACAGGTTGGTGAGGAAGACACATGTGCAACAGCTGGGCACCTTTGTCAACAGTAAAGATACCCAGCTGTTGCACAAGTGTGCTTTAGTTATCTGGGTGATTAAGCAAATTGGTCTCCATGTAATAAGTAGAGAATTTCTTTTTCGATGAACTTCAAACACTGAACGATGGCGAGTGTGTTGACTGTGTCACAGCTGATGACTGTTGACTGTGTCACAGCTGATGACTGTTGACTGTGTCACAGCTGATGACTGTTGCCTGTGTCACAGCTGATGACTGTTGACTGTGTCACAGCTGATGACTCTTGCCTGTGTCACAGCTGATGACTGTTGACTGTGTCACAGCTGATGACTGTTGCCTGTGTCACAGCTGATGACTGTTGACTGTCACAGCTGATGACTGTTGACTGTGTCACAGCTGATGACTGTTGACTGTGTCACAGCTGATGACTGTTGCCTGTGTCACAGCTGATGACTGTTGACTGTGTCACAGCTGATGACTGTTGCCTGTGTCACAGCTGATGACTGTTGCCTGTGTCACAGCTGATGACTGTTGCCTGTGTCACAGCTGATGACTGTTGACTGTGTCACAGCTGATGACTGTTGACTGTCACAGCTGATGACTGTTGACTGTGTCACAGCTGATGACTGTTGGCTGTGTCACAGCTGATGACTGTTGACTGTGTCACAGCTGATGACTGTTGCCTGTGTCACAGCTGATGACTGTTGACTGTGTCACAGCTGATGACTGTTGCCTGTGTCACAGCTGATGACTGTTGACTGTGTCACAGCTGATGACTGTTGCCTGTGTCACAGCTGATGACTGT
>NC_091315.1:18703070-18710570 GCF_038502225.1 Cherax quadricarinatus
ACAACATAAATATAGCATTAGAACTGGACAAGATTCCAATGCTCTATTTATTCATGATTGCAGACAAACCAAACATTTCTACAGTAAAGATACCCAAGTGTTGCAAGTGTCTAATTTATCTCTAAACCATTTATCTTCTAATCAATACTAGTCCTAGTGTATACTAGCACAATGTTAATACTAGTCCTAGTATTTACTAGCACAGTGTTAATACTAGTCCTAGTGTTTACTAGCGCAGCGTTAATACTAGTCCTAGTATTTACTAGCACAGTGCTAATACTAGTCCTAGTGTTTAGCGCAGTGTTAATACTAGTCCTAGTGTTTACTAGCGCAGTGTTAATACTAGTCCTAGTGTTTATTAGCACAGTGTTAATACTAGTCCTAGTGTTTACTAGCACAGTGTTAATACTAGTCCTAGTGTTTACTAGCACAGTGTTAATACTAGTCCTAGTGTTTACTAGCACAGTGTTAATACTAGTCCTAGTGTTTACTAGCGCAGTGTTAATACTAGTCCTAGTATTTACTAGCACAGTGCTAATACTAGTCCTAGTGTTTACTAGCGCAGTGTTAATACTAGTCCTAGTGTTTACTAGCACAGTGTTAATACTAGTCCTAGTGTTTACTAGCACAGTGTTAATACTAGTCCTAGTGTTTACTAGCGCAATGTCAATACTAGACCTAGTGTTTACTAGCAGTGTCAATACTAGACCTAGTGTTTAGCACAGTGTTAATACTAGTCCTAGTGTTTACTAGCACAGTGTTAATACTAGTCCTAGTGTTTACTAGCACAGTGTTAATGCTAGTCCTAGTGTTTACTAGCACAGTGTTAATACTAGTCCTAGTGTTTACTAGCGCAGTGTTAATACTAGTCCTAGTGTTTACTAGCACAGTGTTAATGCTAGTCCTAGTGTTTACTAGCACAGTGTTAATACTAGTCCTAGTGTTGACTAGCATAGTGTTAATACTAGTTCTAGTGTTTACTAGCACAACGTCAGTACTAAATCTAGTATTTACTAGCGCAATATTAATACTAGACCTAGTATTTACTAGCACAGCGTTAATACTAGACCTAGTATGTACTAGCAGTGTTAGTACTAGTTCTAGTATTTACTAGCACATTGTCAATACTATACCTAGTATTTAGAAGCACAGTGTTAATACTAGCCCTAGTGTTTAGCAGTGTTAATACTAGACCTAGTATGGACTAGCAGTGTTAATACTAGCCCTAGTGTTTACTAGCACAGTGTTAATACTAGCCCTAGTGTTTAGCAGTGTTAATACTAGTCCTAGTGTTTACTAGCACAGTGTTAATACTAGTCCTAGTGTTTACTAGCATAGTGTTAATACTAGTCCTAGTGTTTACTAGCACAGTGTTAATACTAGTCCTAGTGTTTACTAGCATAGTGTTAATGCTAGTCCTAGTGTTTACTAGCGCAGTGTTAATACTAGCCCTAGTGTTTACTAGCACAGTGTTAATACTAGCCCTAGTGTTTACTAGCACAGTGTTAATACTAGCCCTAGTGTTTAGCAGTGTTAATACTAGTCCTAGTGTTTACTAGCACAGTGTTAATACTAGTCTTAGTGTTTACTAGCACAGTGTTAATACTAGTCCTAGTGTTTACTAGCATAGTGTTAATGCTAGTCCTAGTGTTTACTAGCATAGTAATAATACTAGTCCTAGTGTTTACTAGCATAGTGTTAATACTAGTCCTAGTGTTTAGCACAACGTCAGTACTGAATCTAGTATTTACTAGCACATTGTCAATACTATACCTAGTATTTAGAAGCACAGAGTTAATACCTGTCCTAGTATTTACGAACACATTGTCAATACTGGACGTAGTGTTTGCTAGCACAGTGTTAATACTAGACAAGGAAAATCACTTAAATTATCGGCCAGTTTCGCTGTCAAGTGTTACCACTTTGACACGACTGTTTTGAGGCCTGGTCACGGACCGCGCCGCGGGGGGCGTTCACCCCCAAAACCTCCTCCATGTAAACTTAATAATTACCAAACAATTTAGTTTCCAGTCTGCAAATTCGTGTTTATCAAATTTCTTAAAACTCTGACCAGAATGATGCGATGTATTGATCGAGATTGTAACAAAGGTTATTCAGAGTCTCCCATGAGAGACTAATTTGGAAGATGAATGATATACGGGGAATAAAAAGCAAAAATATTACAGTAGACAAGAGACTTCGAGATGAGAACGTGAAGATATAAGAGAAAGACTGTCCTTGCGGGGAGATTTCGCCATCGGGGTCCCACAAGCATCTGTACTTTCCACTATAACGTATTTTATGTACGCATGTGGATTAAAAGAGGAGGAGGAAATATCACGAATGTTTTCTAATGCTGCAAAAAAAAAATCTGAAGTAAAATAAAAAAAAAGGTAAAAATAATTGAAAATCACTGGAGGACGACTCCAATAAATTGAACACATGGAGCGAGGGAGGATGGAATTTAATGTAGATAAATGTCAGGTAAAGGAAATAGTGGAAAGTGAACTCAGGCCACATGAAGAATATAGACTGTGATAAAATGTTGGAAGTATGAGAGAGAGATAGGGAGAGAGAGATAGGGAGAGGGAGCCCGGATTTATTGACAGAAACATTCATCTGAAGATGTAAATGAAACTGTGTGAAAGTCGTGTGCTACTCTGACAGACTCTAAATTACCTTTCAAATATATAGACGAAGAAATGATGAAAAAGCTGTTTGCACTTCTGGTCTAACATATATTGTAAAGTACAACATGGGGGATAAGCTAGTCAAGAACTACAAAATGGCTGCCAAAGCTGAAAAAATGCAAGTTAGGATGAGGTTATATTAAAGATAACCAGTGTGGCTGATAGCTGGAGCAGAGGAGACATGATAACCAGTGTGGCTGATAGCTGGAGCATAGGAGACATGATAACCAGTGTGGCTGATAGCTGGAGCAGAGGAGACATGATAACCAGTGTGGCTGATAGCTGGAGCATAGGAGACATGATAACCAGTGTGGCTGATAGCTGGAGCAGAGGAGACATGATAACCAGTGTGGCTGATAGCTGGAGCAGAGGAGACATGATAACCAGTGTGGCTGATAGCTGGAGCAGAGGAGACATGATAACCAGTGTGGCTGATAGTTGGATCAGAGGAGACATGATAACCAATGTGGCTGATAGCTGGAGCAGAGGAGACATGATAACCAGTGTGGCTGATAGCTGGAGCAGAGGAGACATGATAACCAGTGTGGCTGATAGCTGGAGCAGAGGAGACATGATAACCAGTGTGGCTGATAGCTGGAGCAGAGGAGACATGATAACCAGTGTGGCTGATAACTGAAGCAGAGGAGACATGATAACCAGTGTGGCTGATAGCTGGAGCAGAGGAGACATGATAACCAATGTGGCTGATAGCTGGAGCAGAGGAGACATGATAACCAGTGTGGCTGATAACTGAAGCAGAGGAGACATGATAACCAGTGTGGCTGATAGCTGGAGCAGAGGAGACATGATAACCAATGTGGCTGATAGCTGGAGCAGAGGAGACATGATAACCAGTGTGGCTGATAACTGAAGCAGAGGAGACATGATAACCAGTGTGGCTGATAGCTGGAGCAGAGGAGACATGATAACCAGAGTGGCTGATAACTGAAGTAGAGGAGACATGATAACCAGTGTGGCTGATAGCTGGAGCAGAGGAGACATGGTAACCAGAGTGGCTGATAGCTGGAGCAGAGGAGACATGATAACCAGAGTGGCTGATAACTGAAGCAGAGGAGACATGATAACCAGTGTGGCTGATAGCTGGAGCAGAGGAGACATGATAACCAGAGTGGCTGATAGCTGGATCAGAGGAGACATGATAACCAGTGTGGCTGATAGTTGGAGCAGAGGAGCCATGATAACAAGTGTGGCTAATAACTGGAGCAGAGGCGACATGATAACCAGTGTGGCTGATAGCTGGAGCAGAGGCGACATGATAACCAGTGTGTCTAATATCTGGAGCAGAGGCGACATGATAACCAGTGTAGCTGATAGCTGGAGCAGAGGAGACATGATAACCAGTGTGGCTGATATCTGGAGCAGAGGCGACATGATAACCAGTGTGGCTGATAGCTGGAGCAGAGGCGACATGATAACCAGTGTGTCTGATATCTGGAGCAGAGGCGACATGATAACCAGTGTGTCTGATATCTGGAGCAGAGGCGACATGATAACCAGTGTAGCTGATATCTGGAGCATAGGCGACATGATAACCAGTGTGGTTGATAGCTGGAGCAGAGGAGACATGATAACCAGTGTGGCTGATAGTTGGAGCAGAGGCGACATGATAACCAGTGTGTCTGATATCTGGAGCAGAGGCGACATGATAACCAGTGTGGTTGATAGCTGGAGCAGAGGAGACATGATAACCAGTGTGGCTGATGGTTGGAGCAGAGGCGACATGATAACCAGTGTGAGTGATAGCTGGAGCAGAGGCGACATAACCAGTGTGGCTGATATCTGGAGCAGGGGAGACATGATAACCAGTGTGGCTGATAGCTGGAGCAGAGGAGACATGATAACCAGTGTGGCTGATAGCTGGAGCAGAGGAGACATGATAACCAGTGTGGCTGATAGCTGGAGCAGAGGAGACATGATAACCAGTGTGGCTGATAGCTGGAGCAGAGGAGACATGATAACCAGTGTGGCTGATAGCTGGAGCAGAGGAGACATGATAACCAGTGTGGCTGATAGCTGGAGCAGAGGAGACATGATAACCAGTGTGGCTGATAGCTGGAGCAGAGGAGACATGATAACCAGTGTGGCTGATAGCTGGAGCAGAGGAGACATGATAACCAGTGTGGCTGATAGCTGGAGCAGAGGAGACATGATAACCAGTGTGGCTGATAGCTGGAGCAGAGGAGACATGATAACCAGTGTGTCTGATAACTGGAGCAGAGGAGACATAACCAATGTGGCTGATAGCTGGAGCAGAGGAGACATTATCAGTGTGGCTGATAGCTGGAGCAGAGGAGACATGATAACCGGTGTGATAGCTGGAGCAGAGGAGACATGATAACCAGTGTGGCTGATAGCTGGAGCAAAGGAGACAGGATAACCAATGTGGCTGATAGCTGGAGCAGAGGAGACATGATAACCAGTGTGATAGCTGGAGCAGAGGAGACATGATAACCAGTGTGGCTGATAGCTGGAGCAGAGGCGACATAACCAGTGTGGTTGATAACTGGATCAGAGGAGACATGATAACCAGTGTGATAGCTGGAGCAGAGGAGACATGATAACCAGTGTGATAGCTGGAGCAGAGGAGACATGATAACCAGTGTGGCTGATAGCTGGAGCAGAGGCGACATGATAACCAGTGTGGTTGATAACTGGAGAAGAGGCGACATGATAACCAGTGTGGCTGATAGCTGGAGCAGAGGAGACATGATAACCAGTGTGATAGCTGGAGCAGAGGAGACATGATAACCAGTGTGGCTGATAGCTGGAGCAGAGGCGACATGATAACCAGTGTGGTTGATAGCTGGAGCAGAGGAGACATGATAATCGGTGTGATAGCTGGAGCAGAGGAGACATGATAACCAGTGTGGCTGATAGCTGGAGCAGAGGAGACATGATAACCGGTGCGATAGCTGGAGCAGCGGAGACATGATAACCGGTGTGATAGCTGGAGCAGAGGAGACATGATAACCAGTGTGATAGCTGGAGCAGAGGAGACATGATAACTGGTGTGATAGCTGGAGCAGAGGAGACATGATAACCGGTGTGATAGCTGGAGCAGAGGAGACATGATAACTGGTGTGATAGCTGGAGCAGAGGAGACATGATAACCAGTGTGATTAATATCTGGAACAGAGGAGACATGATAACCGGTGTGATAGCTGGAGCAGAGGAGACATGATAACCAGTGTGGCTGATAGCTGGAGCAGAGGAGACATGATAACCAGTGGGGCTGATAGCTGGAGCAGAGGAGACATGATAACCAGTGGGGCTGATAGCTGGAGCAGAGGAGACATGATAACCAGTGTGGCTGATAGCTGGAGCAGAGGGGACATGATAACCGGTGTGATAGCTGGAGCAGAGGAGACATGATAACCAGTGTGGCTGATAGCTGGAGCAGAGGAGACATGATAACCAGTGTGGCTGATAGCTGGAGCAGAGGAGACATGATAACCAGTGTGGCTGGAGCAGAGGAGACATGATAACCAGTGTGGCTGATAGCTGGAGCAGAGGAGACATGATAACCAGTGTGGCTGATAGCTGGAGCAGAGGAGACATGATAACCAGTGTGGCTGATAGCTGGAGCAGAGGAGACATGATAACCAGTGTGGCTGATAGCTGGAGCAGAGGAGACATGATAACCAGTGTGGGCTGATAGCTGGAGCAGAGGAGACATGATAACCAGTGTGGCTGATAGCTGGAGCAGAGGAGACATGATAACCAGTGTGGCTGATAGCTGGAGCAGAGGAGACATGATAACCAGTGTGGCTGATAGCTGGAGCAGAGGAGACATGATAACCAGTGTGGCTGATAGCTGGAGCAGAGGAGACATGATAACCAGTGTGGCTGATAGCTGGAGCAGAGGAGACATGATAACCAGTGTGGCTGATAGCTGGAGCAGAGGAGACATGATAACCAGTGTGGCTGATAGCTGGAGCAGAGGAGACATGATAACCAGTGTGGCTGATAGCTGGAGCAGAGGAGACATGATAACCAGTGTGGCTGATAGCTGGAGCAGAGGAGACATGATAACCAGTGTGGCTGATAGCTGGAGCAGAGGAGACATGATAACCAGTGTGGCTGATAGCTGGAGCAGAGGAGACATGATAACCAGTGTGGCTGATAGCTGGAGCAGAGGAGACATGATAACCAGTGTGGCTGATAGCTGGAGCAGAGGAGACATGATAACCAGTGTGGCTGATAGCTGGAGCAGAGGAGACATGATAACCAGTGTGGCTGATAGCTGGAGCAGAGGAGACATGATAACCAGTGTGGCTGATAGCTGGAGCAGAGGAGACATGATAACCAGTGTGGCTGATAGCTGGAGCAGAGGAGACATGATAACCAGTGTGGCTGATAGCTGGAGCAGAGGAGACGTGATAACCAGTGTGGCTGATAGCTGGAGCAGAGGAGACATGATAACCAGTGTGGCTGATAGCTGGAGCAGAGGAGACATGATAACCAGTGTGGCTGATAGCTGGAGCAGAGGAGACATGATAACCAGTGTGGCTGATAGCTGGAGCAGAGGAGACATGATAACCAGTGTGGCTGATAGCTGGAGCAGAGGAGACATGATAACCAGTGTGGCTGATAGCTGGAGCAGAGGAGACATGATAACCAGTGTGGCTGATAGCTGGAGCAGAGGAGACATGATAACCAGTGTGGCTGATAGCTGGAGCAGAGGAGACATGATAACCAGTGTGGCTGATAGCTGGAGCAGAGGAGACATGATAACCAGAGTGGCTGATAGCTGGAGCAGAGGAGACATGATAACCAGTGTGGCTGATAG
>NC_091315.1:18713070-18738070 GCF_038502225.1 Cherax quadricarinatus
ATAATCACTGTTTTTGTAGAGGTGCTCAGAAACACAACAGTTTAGAAGTATATACGTATAAAGATACACAACATATCCCTCCAAACTGCTAATATCCCAAACCCCTCCTTTAAATTGCAGGCATTGTACTAACCAATTTCCAGGACTCAAGTCCGGCTACATAAAAATAACCGGTTTCCCTGAATCCCTTCACTAAATATTACCCTGCTCACACTCCAACAGATCGTCAGGTCCCAAATACCATTCGTCTCCATTCACTCCTATCGAACACGCTCATGCACGCCTGCTGGAAGTTCAAGCCCCTCGCCCACAAAACCTCCCTTACCCCTTCCTTCCAACCTTTTCTAGAACGACCCCTACCCCGCCTTCCTTCTCCTACAGATTTAAATGCTCTCCATGTCATTCTACTTTGATCCATTCTCTCTAAATGACCAAACCACCTCAACAACCCCTCTTCAGCCCTCTGACTAATACTTTTATTAACTCCACACCTTCTCCTAATTTCCACACTCCGAATTTTCTGCATAATATTTACACCACACATTGCCCTTAGACAGGACATCTCCACTGCCTCCAACCGCCTCCTCGCTGCTGCATTCACAACCCAAGCTTCACACCCATATAAGAGTGTTGGTACTACTATACTTTCATACATTCCCTTCTTTGCCTCCATAGATAACGTTTTTTATCTCCACATATACCTCAATGCACCACTCACCTTTTTTCCCTCATCAATTCTATGATTAACCTCATCCTTCATAAATCCATCCGCCGACACATCAACTCCCAAGTATCTGAAAACATTCACTTCTTCCATACTCCTCATCCCCAATTTGATATCCAATTTTTCTTTAAATCATTTGATACCCTCATCACCTTACTCTTTTCTATGTTCACTTTCAACTTTCTACCTTTACACACGCTCCCAAACTCATCCACTAACTTTTGCAATTTTTCTTTAGAATCTCCCATAAGCACAGTATCATCAGCAAAAAGTAACTGTCAATTCCCATTTTGTATTTGATTCCCCATAATTTAATCCCACCCCTCTCCCGAACATCCTAGCATTTACTTCTTTTACAACCCCGTCTATAAATATATTAAACAACCATGGTGACATTACACATCCCTGTCTAAGACCTACTTTTACCGGGAAGTAATCTCCCTCTCTTCTACACACCCTAACCTGAGCCTCACTATCCTCATAAAAACTCTTTACAGCATTTAGTAACTTACCACCTATTCCATATACTTGCAACATCTGCCACATTGCTCCTCTATCCACTCTATCATATGCCTTTTCTAAATCCATAAATGCAATAAAAACTTCCCTACCTTTAAATACTGTTCACATATATGCTTCAATGTAAACACTTGATCTACACATCCCCTACCCACTCTGAAACCTCCTTGCTCATCCGCAATCCTACATTCTGTCTTACCTCTAATTCTTTCAGTTATGACCCTACCGTACACTTTTCCTGGTATACTCAGTAAACTTATTCCTCTATAATTTTTACAATCTCTTTTGTCCCCCTTCCCTTTATATAAAGGGACTGTATATGATCTCCGCCAATCCCTAGGTACCTTCCCCTCTTTCATACATTTATTAAACAAAAGTACCAACCACTCCAACACTATATCCCCCCCTGCTTTTAACATTTCTGTCATGATCCCATCAGTTCCAGCTGCTTTACCCCCTTTCATTCTACGTAATGCCTCACGTACCTCCCCCACACTTACATTCTGCTCTTCTTCACTCCTGAAAGATGGTATACCTCCCTGGCCAGTGCTTGAAATTACCGCCTCCCTTTCTTCCTCAACATTTAAAAGTTCCTCAAAATATTCTCGCCATCTACCTAATACCTCCCTCTCCCCATCTACTAACTCCCCTACTCTGTTTTTAACTGACAAATCCATACGTTCCCTAGGCTTTCTTAACTTGTTTAACTCCAAAATTTTTTCTTATTTTCATTAAAATTTCTTGACAGTTCCTCTCCCACTCTATCATCTGCTCTCCTTTTGCACTCTCTCACCACTCTCTTCACCTTTCTTTTACTCTCCATATACTCTGCTCTTCTTATAACACTTCTGCTTTGTAAAAACCTCTCGTTAGCTAACTTTTTCTCTTTTATCACACACTTTACTTCATCATTCCACCAATCACTCCTCTTTCCTCCTGCCCCCACCCTCCTATAACCACAAACTTCTGCCCCACATTCTAATACTGCATTTTTAAAACTCATCCAACCCTCTTCAACCCCCCCCCCCCCACTGCACATCTTTGCACTAGCCCACCTTTCTGCCAATAGTTGCTTATATTTCCCCCGAACTTCCTCCTCCCTTAGTTTATACACTTTCACCTCCCTCCTACTTGTTGTTGCCACCTTCCTCTTTTCCCATCTACCTCTTACTCTAACTGTAGCTACAACTAAATAATGATCCGATATATCAGTTGCCCCTCTATAAACATGTACATCCTGGAGCCTACCCATCAACCTTTTATCCACCAATACATAATCTAACAAACTACTTTCATTACGTGCTACATCATACCTTGTATATTTATCCTCTTTTTCATAAAATATGTATTACTTATTACCAAATCTCTTTCTACACATAACTCAATGAAAGGCTCCCCATTTACATTTACCCCTGGCACCCCAAATTTACCTACTACCTCCACAACATTTTTACCCACTTTAGCAATGAAATCGCCAACCACAAGTACTCTCACACTTTGTTTAAAACTCCCCACGCATTCACTCAACATCTCCCAAAATCTCTCTCTCTCCTCTACACTTCTCTCTTCTCCAGGTGCATATACGCTTACTATAACCCACTTTTCACATCCAACCTTTATTTTACTCCACATAATCCTTGAATTAATACATTTATAGTCCCTCTTTTCCTGCCATATCTTATCCATCAACATTATTGCTACTCCTTCTTTAGCTCTAACTCTATTTGAAACCCCTGACTTAATCCCATTTATTCCTCTCCACTGAAACTCTCCCACCCCCTTCAGCTTTGTTTCACTTAAAGCGAGGACATCCAGCTTCTTCTCATTCATAACATCCACAATCATCTCTTTCTTATTTGCACAACATACACGCACATTCAGACTTCCCACTTTGACAATTTTCTTCTTCTTATTCTTTTTAGTAATTATTACAGGAAAAGGGGTTACTAGCCCATTGTTCCCGGCATTTTAGTCGACTTTTACAACACGCATGGCTTACGGAGGAAAGATTCTTATTCCACTTCCCCATGGATATAAAAGGAAAAGTAATAAGACCAAGAACTATTAAGATAAAATCAAAGAAAACTCAGATGAGTGTGTATAAATAAACGTGTACATGTATGTGTAGTGTGACCTAAGTGTAAGTAGAAGTAGCAAGACATACCTGTAATCTTGCATATTTATGAGACAGACAAAAGACACCAGCAATCCTACCATCATGTAAAACAATTACAGGCTTTTGTTTTACATTCACTTGGCAGGACGGTAGTACCTCCCTGGGTGGTTGCTGTCTACCAACAATAACAACACTGCGACTAGCCAGAGACTCGAACCCATGCTGCTTTGGCCTACCTCTTGGTGGGCGAAAACTCGTGATGCCTTAATCCACTGGACCAGGTCAAAGCAGCATGGGTTCGAGTCCTTGGCTTGTCGCAGTGTTGTTATTGATCAATACCACTCGTTCGTGGGCACAATAATATAATGTATGTATATATATATATATATATATATATATATATATATATATATATATATATATATATATATATATATATATATATATATACGCATACCATTCTTCCTCAGAGTAAGTAGATCACATGAATACAGATCGATTGATCAGTTCTATTCTTTGTACATATACTATAAGTGTAATGCATTACAATAACATCAATTACATTCTGTTACCATTCCTATGATTAGTTCTATGTTACCTGTTTGTTTGTTATTGTATGGAATCAGCCCAGAGTCGCCTTCCTGTTCAGCCTGTAGAGTATGTATTGTATGTCGAGACGCCATGTATAACATGACCGTGCTGTCAGTAGTGTCACTGATTTCCTATGTAATATACTTGTGTAGCATATGTAGTTAGTACCAGCTATGTTATACACAGACCTCCTGTCTAGCTAGGCTCCGTGGCTAACTGTGACGTCACGCAGCCCAGCATGTAAGCGCTAGGCCACAGGCCTCCTTCTCAGACCTAGCGCCACTCCCGTTACACCAAGCACGACAAAGCACGGCTCTTGGGCTCCCTCACAAGACTCTCAGTATGTTACCCACCGACCTAGTGTGTATTTCTTCTGCCGTCCAATATCTGCAGAACACCCACCCGACATATGGGGTTATGGGTAGTGGGTGGTGGTTGTTGTTGGTGGTGGGTAGTGGGTTTAAGTTGTGGATACGGGTGGTGGGTGTGGGTGTAGGTGGTGTGTGGTGGGTGTGGATGTGGGTGGTGGGTAGTGGGTGCGGGTGGGGGGTAGTGGGTGTGGGTGGTGGTGGTAGATAGTGGATGTGGGTGGTGGTGGTGGTAGGTAGTGCGTGTGGGTGGTCGGGATCCTGGGATATAATGATGCCTGGCAAAGTGTTGCGTTAAGTTTGATGACCAATTAGCTACCTCCCCCTCCACAATAATTCTTACCCCTACCCTCTTCCCAGCGCCTGCCTACCCCATCTCTCTCTCTCTCTCTCTCTCTCTCTCTCTCTCTCTCTCTCTCTATATATATATATATATATATATATATATATATATATATATATATATATATATATATATATATATATATATATATATATATATATATATATATATATATATTTAAATTATATCGCGCGACACACACACACAGTTACAAGTGGAGAGGGGAGCAGAAAGGGCAGGACGAATGAAGCCAAACTACAAGAGGGGACTACGGACTACACAGGCATGAAGAATTTCCTACATGGGGTTCAGTGGGACAGAGAACTGCCAAGGAAGTCGGTAAACGAGATGATGGAATATGTGACAGCAATATGCAAGGAAGCTGAGGAGAGGTTTATACTCAAGAGTAACAGAAATAGCGAGAAAGCCAGGATAAGTCCTTGGTTCACTGAGAGGTGTAGAGATGCCAAAACCAAGTGTGCTAGAGAATGGAAAAAGTATAGAAGTCAAAGGTCCTTGGAGAATAAGAAGAGCAGTTGAAGAGCCAGAAATCAATATGCACAGGTAAGAAGGGAGGCCCAACGACAATACGAAAATGACATTGCAGCAGAAGCCAAATCTGACCCGAAGCTGTTGTAGTCATATCAGGAGGAAAATAACAGACAAGGACCAGGTAATCAGGCTGAGGAAGGAAGGAGGGGAGATAACCGCGAAGTATGTGAGGAGCTCAACATGAGATTCCAAAGTGTTCACAGAGGAGACAGAAGGGACTCCAGAAAGACGGAGAGGTGGGGTACACCATCAAGTGTTGAACACAATATGTACAACCGAAGAAGTGAAGAGGCTGCTAAGCGAGATCGATACCTCAAAGGCGATGGGGCCGGATATCTCTCCATGGGCCCTGAGATACGGAGCAAAAGTGCTATGTGTGCCACTCACAATCTTCAACACATCTGTCGAAACAGGGCGACTACCTTAGGTATGGAAGACAGCAAATGTAGTTCCAGTTTTTAAAAAAGGAGACAGACACGAAGCATTAAACTACAGACAAGTGTCACTGACGTGTATAGTATGCAAAGTCATGGATAATAGTAGTGGAGCACCTAGAAAGGAATGAGCTTATCAACGACAGCCAACACGGTTTCAGGGACGGGAAATCCTTTCACAAACCTACTTGAGTTCTATGACAGGGTGACAGCAGTAAGACAAGAGAGAGAGAGGGGTGGGTAGATTGCATTGCCTAAGACTGTGAGAAGGCGTTTGACACAGTTCCACACAAGAGGTTAATACAAAACCTGGAAGACCAGGCAGGGATAACAGGGAAAGCACTGCAATGGATCAGGGAATACCTGTCGGAAAGACAACAGCGAGTCATGGTACGTGGCGAGGTGTCAGAGTGGGCGCCTGTGACCAGCGGGGTTCCAACAGGGGTCAGTCTTTGGACCGGTGCTGTTTCTGGTATTTGTGAACGACATGACGGAAGGAATAGACTCAGAAGTGTGTCTGTTTGCAAATGATGTGAAGTTGATGAGAATTCAATCGGACGAAGACCAGGCAGAACTGCAAGGGGATCTGGACAGGCTGCAGGCCTGGTCCAGCAACTGGCTCCTGGAGTTCAGCCCCACCAAGTGCAAAGTCATGAAGATTGGGGTTTGGCAAAGAAGACCGCAGGCTGAGTACAGTTTAGTGGGCCAGAGGCTACAAACCTCCCTCGAGGAAAAGGATCTTGGGGCGAATATAACACCGGGCACATCTGAGGCGCACACCAACCAAATAACTGATGCACCATATGGTGCCTAGCAAACCTAAGAACAGTATTCCGACAGGTTAATAAGGAGTCGTCCAGGACCCTGTACACTGTGTACGTTACGCTTATATTGGAGTATGCAGCACCAGTTTGGAACCCACGCCTAGCCAAGCACGTAAAAAAACTAAAAGTGCAAAGATTTGCAACAAGACTAGTCTCGGAGCTAAGGGGTATGTCCTACGAGGAAATCGACCTGACAACACTGGAGGACAGAAGAGACAGGGATAATATGATAACGACATATAAAATACTGAGAGGAATCAACAAGGTGGACAGAGACAGGATATTCCAGAGATGGGACACAGCAACAAGGGGTCACAGTTGGAAGTTGAAGACTCAGATGAATTACGGGGATGTTAGGAAGTATTTCTTCAGTCACAGAGTTCTTAGAAGTGGAATAGCCTGGGAAGTGATGTAGTGGAGGCAGGATCCATACATAGCTTTAAGAGGTATGATAAAGCTCATGGAATAGGAAGAGTGACCTAGTAGCAACTAGTGAAGAGGCGGGGCCAAGAGCTGTGAATCGACCCCTGCAACCACAACTAGGTGAGCACACACACACACACACACACACACACACACACACACACACACACACACACACACAGCGTGGGGTTCCACAAGGGTCAGTGCTAGGTCCGGTGCTGTTCGTTATATATGTGAATGACATGACGGAAGGGTTAGATTCGGAGGTGTCTCTGTTCTCAGACAATGTGAAGCTAATGAGGAGAACACAAGCTGACGACGATCAGGTAAGACTACAAGGGAATCTGGATAGGCAGCAAGCCTGGTCCGACAAATGGCTTCTGAAATTTAACTCCACCAAGCTTGGGGAAGGACAAAGAAAACCACAGACGAAGTACAGGCTCCGTGGTCAAAGACTGCAAACTTCACTCAGGGAAAAAGGATCTTGGGGTATCATACCAAGCACATCTAAGGCACACTACAACCAAATAACAGCTGCAGAATTATAGGCGCCTGGCAGCCTTGAGAATACGATTTCGACATCTTAGTAAAGAGTCATTCAAGACATTGTACACTGTGTACGTCAGGTCCATACTGGAGTATGTAGCACCAGTATAGAACCTACACCTTGTCAAGCACATCAGGAAATTAGAGAAAGTGCACAGGTTTGCAGAAAGACTAGTTCTGGAGCCGAGAGGTATGTCCTACGAGAAGAGATTAAGGGAACTCTGCCTGATGACACCGGAGTACAGGACGCATAGATAGGGTGGAGATAATAACGATCTAGAAAATACTGAGAGGAATTGACCAGGTGAACAGGGGCAGAATGTTTGAGATTGGACGCAGGAACAAGAGGGCGCAACTGTAAATTGAAAATTCAGATGAATCATAGCGATGTTAGGAAGTGTTTCTTCAGCCATTGGGGTGTCAAGAAGTGGAACAATTTGGAGAGTGACTAATATATATATATATATATATATATATATATATATATATATATATTTATTTATTTATTTATTTATTTATTTATGTGTGTGTGTGTGTGTGTGTGTGTATAGAGGTACGATAAGGCTATTGGAGCCGGGAGAGAGTGGACCTAATAGAGACCAGCGAAGAAGTGGGTCCAGGAACTGTGACTCTACTCCAGCAATCTCATATAGGTGAGTACACCCACACACAGAGATGCTGTCTGTGACCTTTGATCTCCCACCACCATACTAAGCCAGGCATTTAACTGGGAATGTTGATGGAACCAGTGTTGGAGGAACCAGTGTTGGTGGAGCCACTGTTGGAACTGCCATTGTTGGTGGAACCAGTGTTGGTAGAACCAGTGTTGGTGGAATCAGTGTTAAAGGAACCAGTGATGGTGGACCCAGAGTTGGAGGAAACAGTGGCGGAGGATCCACACTGTTGTGAGAGTACTAACAGTATTGGAGAGGACTCGCAGTTGGGGAAGTGTCAAGTGTTGGGGGAACTACTTGTGTGGGAGGAATTACAGTGTAAAGTCACTGTGTTGAAGTTATTTTCTTGCATTCGCAGTGGTGGAGAAGTTACAGTGGTGAAGGTGTTGAGGTCACAGTGGTGGTGATGGTTAGGTTACAGTGGTAAAGTGAAAGTAATGGCGATGCAGTTAGTGGTGATGATGAAGTCAGTGGTGGTGATGGTTAAGTCAGTGGTGGTGATGTCGGTGAAATCACAGTGACGTAACAGTGGCGGTGATAGTCACAGTAATGGTAAAATCAGAGTGGTGATTAACCACTCAGGTCCCCTCGTGTGTACCAGTCAGACTACCACACACTCAGGTCCCCTCGTGTATACCAATCAGACTACCACACACTCAGGTCCCCTTGTATCCGCCAATCATAGCTTTTCACTATCCACTCTGGCGTGGGTAATTACCAAACTGTTCAGCCTAATTGGGCAGTTCAGTAATTAGGAGCTGATGACGTCATACTGCTCGATATGCAACATCTCTGTGTATGTATTATTCTGCGTGTATAACTGTATGAGGTATAAGTGTGTATATCGCTGCACGGGGGTGTAGTAATGTGCATGGTTTGTAGCTGTGTATATTTATGTATGCTGTTTGTGTATGTTTATGTAATGCTGTTCGTATCTGTGTTTATGTAGGTGTGTATATTTATGTATGCTGTTTGTGTATATTTATGTATGCCGTTTGTGTATATTTATGTATGCTGTTTGTGTATATTTATGTATGCTGTTTGTGTATATTTATGTATGCTGTTTGTGTATATTTATGTATGCTGTGTATGTTTAATATGTATACTGTTTGTAGTTGTGTATGGTTAGTTGTGTAGGCTGTATAACTGCAGTGTTTATGCCTGCTGTGTATTATACATGTGATGTATGTGGTGTATGGTAGGCAAGTGTGTGATCAGATGTATATACATAAGGTCTTGTATAAGTTCTGTTTGCTGCGTATTGTTTACAGGTGTCTCTCTTTCTCTTTCCATTTTTGTGTGTGATGTGCCCATGGTCATACTTCATACTGCTGCACGTACTTAGGAATTATAATCTGAAATAAATACGAATGCACTTGGTGTAATATCAGATATACACCGGTATTGTGTATGCCAGTGCTTTCCATCATGCTAAGTGGCAGATATACACCAGTGTTGTTTATGCCAGCACCTTCCATCATGCTAGGTGGCAGATATACACCAGTGTTGTGTGTGCCAGCACCTTCCGTCATGCTAGGTGGCAGATGTCATGTGGATATATGCGAGTATGACAGCATAACGCCTCCCGCCATTGATTGTCTATAATTGAACCGGAAACTTATCGAGAAATTCCCGCGTGCGCCAAATTCTTCCTGCCAGTCTGTAATCCGGCCCCGTGATTGGCTGTTGATTTCCCGCGTCTCTACATCTCCTCTCCGGCGATTGGCCGTTTAGGCGCTAATTGCGGATTTAAATTTAGTCGCCATTATGGTGGTTCCTATTGCCTGTCGAATTGATAAGAGAGGTTATTGGAGTTCATTGGAGGTAGGCGGTAATGCTTTGTACAGAGGATTTTTAAGTGATTTCCTGGGTGAGTGCTGGTCCCTTGTTATGGCTCTCATGAGTGTAAACCGGGAACCAATGTACCATTTACAAGGTTGTGTATAGAGTGTGATGCAGCTGGTTTGCTGCCATTTACTACATACTATATCGTACAAATGAGCTTTTGTAATAATGTTAGTAGATTTACTTACAATATGTTATTTAAAAAGACACAGATGCAACTAATGCGACATTTTTTTTGTGGCAACGTTTCACTCTCCAGGAGCTCTGTCAAGCCGAGTATTGACCAATGGAGAGGCCAGGTCAGGAGCTGAGACTCTACCTCCTATAACCACTTATAGGTGAATATGCGTTAGTACACAAGAGCTGACTGAAGAGTTTACAGTATATTCATCCGGGTGAGAATAAGGGATGCTGGAAGTGCTCATCATTCAACCAACAATGCAGAGAGACGACACCCGGACACAGAAGAGAAGGTAAAAAATGCAGAGCGAACACAGTGCCGGAGAAGAGTGAAACAAGTTAAAAAATAACTAGGAATGATTATCACCAAGTGAGGAAAGAAACAAAACATTACGAAACAAAGTAATCATAGTAGTGACAGTGTCACAGCTACGCCATAGTCACGTCAGAGGGAAAATGAAAATAAAGATTGATAAGTAAACAACTGAGAAGTATATCCAAATTTCAGAACGTGATCCCACTTTGTATTTTGTATATACGAGTGTGTTATCAGAGACTAATACCAAAGATGAGCGGATGAACATCTAAGTAGTTTTCTTGGAGTGAGACGACTAGTGAAGAAATATTGAGATTCGATCATGACAACGTGCAAGGTCTCAGCGCTGACCCGAGCGTTGATACTAAGAGAATGAACTAACCTACCATACAAGCCTCTAGCGCTGGTCCTCATAGTGGTAAATGAACTAGAGCAGACCAGGGAAATGAACTAGAGCAGACAAGTATAACAACTATAATGAAACGGGAAATACCACCAAACATTGAATCACGGACCGGTGGCCTTAACAAGCGCACTATGCAAGATATAGATCATATGATGAAAAATAGCCAGACATCTAGAAAACGTTCTTTTTAGAGATTAGCAACACTGTTCAGTAACGTTAAGTCGTGATAAACATAGCTTATAAAGACGTGAAAGACGCACAGTCAAAGACGAGAGAGAAATTCGGATGGACACAAATTCCAACACTGCAGGAAAGCCTCTGATAATGTTACACACAAAGATACATAGCAAGCTGGAAAATATGATAGGGTAAGAGGAATGATATGTACGTGGATTAAGATTGCTTGGATAATATAAACCAAAGAATGACAAGAGATGAAGACTCAGGAAGGAAGTCGGTAACTGGTGTAGTGCCCCAAGGATCTATTTTGCTTCGTGTTATTTTTAACGTATACGGTGTTGTGTATATGATATTTAGAAGTAAACTTATAATTATCCTTGTTTGTGCAAGATACAAAAATGAAGAGAAACACCTTACTCATGAGCATGGTACAAGGCTACATGGAGTCTCTACCTGGAGGGTAATCCGGGGATCAACGCCCTCGCGGCCTGGTCCATGACCAGGTTCCCTGGTCATGGATCAGGGCCTGATCAACGAGGCTGTTACTGTTGGCCGCACGTAGTCCAACGTACGAACCACAGCCCGGCTGATCCGGCACCGACTTTAGGTATCTATCCAGCTCCCTCTTGAAGACACCTAGGGGTCTGTTAGTTAGGTTAGGTAAGGTTCGTCAGGAAACAGGACAAATGTTTCCTGACGCGGGTCTTAGTCAGATGATGACCCGCCTTTGGAGCTTTTGGTCATCTGACCGAGGCCTTCCGCTGGCTTACCGGTCCACCCCTTTAAAAATTATGGTCATTTATAACCTTCCAAAAATAAAAAGGAAGAAAAAAGTGATGTGGGGTCTGTTAGTAATTCCCCTAATGACTGGTGAGAGGCTGTTAAACAGTGTTGGGCCCCGAACACTTATTGTGTTTTCTCTTAGTGTACTAATGGCGCCCCTACTTTTCACTGCAGGTATGTTGCATCGCCTTCCAATTCTTTTGCTTTCGTAGGGAGTGATTTCTGTGTGCAGATTAGGGACCAGTCCTTCCAGGATCTTCCAGGTGTAGATTATGATTTCTCTCTCGCCTGCGCTCCAGCGAGTACATGTCAAGTGCTTACAAGCGTTCCCAATAGTTAAGGTGTTTGATGGAACTTATATGTGCAGTAAAGGTTCTCTACATTCTTTAGATCTGTAATTTCACCTGCCTTGAAAGGCGATGTTAATGTACAGCAGTATTCCAGCCTAGAGAACAAATGATTTAAAAAGAATCATCATTGGCTTGGCATCTCTTGTCTTGAATGTTCTCATTATCCATCCAATCAGTTTCCTCGCAGATGTGATAGTGGCATTGTTGTGACCCTTGAGGGTGAGATCCTCAGACATTACCGCTCCCAGGTCCTTCTCCGCTCTACTGTGTGATTAGAGTTAGTAGTATACTCAGTCCTAGCTATTATTTCCTCCAGTTTTCCATAACGGAGTAGTTGAAATTTGTCTTCATTGAATATCATATTCTCCGTTGCCCATTGGAAAACTTGGTTTATCTCTTCTTGGAGATTTGCCGTGTCCTCAATGGATGACAGTCTCGTGCAGGTCCTAGTATCGTTTGCATCGGATGATACGGTGCTATGATTTACATCTCTGTCTGTGTCTGATATGAGGATGAGGAACAGGATAGGGGCGAGTACTGTGCCTTGTGGAACAGAGCTCTTCACTATGACAGCTTACGATTTAACTCTGTTTACCACTACTCTGTGTTCGACTGGTTAAAAAGTTGAAGATCCATCTACCCACTTTGCCAGTTATCCCTTTAGCACGCATTTTGTGTGCTATTACACCATGATCGCACTTGTCAAAGGCTTTCGCAAAATCTGTATGTACTACATCTGTATTTTGTTTGTTTTCCAGTGCATCTAAGACCATACCATAGTGGTCTAGTAGTTGCGAGAGGCAGGAGCGACCTGCTTTAAACCCAGGTTGCCCTGGATTGTGCAGTTGTTGAGAGTTCAAGTGGTTTGCAATCCTGCTTCTTAGAACTCTTTCAAAGATTTTTTTATTTGGGACGTTAAAGCTATTAGTCGACAGTTCTTAGCAGTTGCTTTGTTGCCACTTTTATGGAGTGGGGCTATACCAGTTGTTTTTAGTGACTGTGGAATCTCACCTGTGTCTATGCTTCTTCTCCATAGCTGCAGGAAGACCTAAAATAAACTTCATGAATAGTCAGATATGTGATTACTTAAAAAAAAAAATACAAAATGCCTCACAGAACACTAACATAACTTCAGGGTAAGAAGTTGTAACAAAGAAAACCTAACTGATATCAGAGACCTTCAGTAGTGAGCTGAGCCCCACAGTTAAGAGGTTTTGTTAGTTACCATTTTGTCCTAGGCACATGTCGATTAGACACTAGGCCTGTTGTGTGTGTGTGTGCTATTGTGTATTTGTGTGTGCTGTTGTGTGTGTTGTTGTAAATGAAACAGTGTGAATGAGTCAGAAATAGATAGGGAGAGAGAGAGAGCGAACACACACACACACACACACACACACACACACACACACACACACACACACACACACACACACACACACACACACACACACACACACACACAAACACACACACACTTGTACATATGGATAACAACACCTGCATTATTCATAAACGCGTGTGTATGCATATGTAAATATGCAGGAATATTTACATACAGATGACCTTATTTTAACATAAATGCTGAAAAAAACAGTAATAATGCGCCGCCATTTTTACTTTTCCACTAACTTACTGGAGCTCAATTTATTGTCATTTTTTTTATTAATCTTATATTTTTTAACCATTTTATATTTTTGTTTTTGAGTTTATTGAAAACGTTTAACGTGTTTGTAACAAAAATTGTGTATGGTAGTTGTAGTGAAATTCATGTGGTAGTTCCGAGCTTCACATGCTACATATGTGGTAGTTCCGAGCTTCACACGCTACATATGTGGTAGTTCCGAGCTTCACATGCTACATATGTGGTAGTTCCGAGCTTCACATGCTACATGTGTGGTAGTTCCGAGCTTCACACGCTACATGTGTGGTAGTTCCGAGCTTCACACGCTACATGTGTGGTAGTTCCGAGCTTCACACGCTACATGTGTGGTAGTTCCGAGCTTCACACGCTACATGTGTGGTAGTTCTGAGCTTCACATGCTACATGTGTGGTAGTTCCGAGCTTCACACGCTACATGTGTGGTAGTTCCGAGCTTCACACGCTACATATGTGGTAGTTCCGAGCTTCACATGCTACATATGTGGTAGTTCCGAGCTTCACATGCTACATATGTGGTAGTTCTGAGCTTCACACGCTACATGTGTGGTAGTTCTGAGCTTCACATGCTACATGTGTGGTAGTTCCGAGCTTCACACGCTACATGTGTGGTAGTTCCGAGCTTCACACGCTACATGTGTGGTAGTTCCGAGCTTCACACGCTACATGTGTGGTAGTTCCGAGCTTCACACGCTACATGTGTGGTAGTTCCGAGCTTCACACGCTACATGTGTGGTAGTTCTGAGCTTCACACGCTACATGTGTGGTAGTTCCGAGCTTCACACGCTACATGTGTGGTAGTTCCGAGCTTCACACGCTACATGTGTGGTAGTTCCGCTAACATATGCTTCACATGCTACATATGTAGTAGCTTCACATGCTACATATGTAGTAGTTCTGAGCTTCACACGCTACATATGTGGTAGTTCCGAGCTTCAAACGCTACATACGTGGTAGTTCTGAGCTTCACACGCTACATGTGTGGTAGTTCTGAGCTTCACATGCTACATATGTGGTAGTTCCGAGCTTCACATGCTACATATGTAGTAGTTCTGAGCTTCACACGCTACATATGTGGTAGTTCCGAGCTTCAAACGCTACATATGTGGTAGTTCCGAGCTTCACACGCTACATATGTGGTAGTTCCGAGCTTCACACGCTACATATGTGGTAGTTCCGAGCTTCACACGCTACATGTGGTAGTTCCGAGCTTCACACGCTACATATGTAGTAGTTTTGAGCTTCACACACTACATATGTAGTAGTTCCGAGCTTCACACGCTACATATGTGGTAGTTCCGAGCTTCACGCGCTACATATGTGGTAGTTCCGAGCTTCACACGCTACATATGTAGTAGTTCTGAGCTTCACACGCTACATATGTAGTAGTTCTGAGCTTCACACGCTACATATGTAGTAGTTCTGAGCTTCACACGCTACATATGTGGTAGTTCTGAGCTTCACACGCTACACATGTAGTTCCGAGCTTCACACGCTACATATGTAGTAGTTCTGAGCTTCACACGCTACATATGTAGTAGTTCTGAGCTTCACACGCTACATATGTAGTAGTTCTGAGCTTCACACGCTACATATGTAGTAGTTCTGAGCTTCACACGCTACATATGTGGTAGTTCTGAGCTTCACACGCTGCATATGTGGTAGTTCTGAGCTTCACATGCTACATATGTGGTAGTTCCGAGCTTCACACACTACATATGTGGTAGTTCCGAGCTTCACATGCTACATGTGTGGTTGTTCTGAGCTTCACACGCTACATATGTGGTAGTTCTGAGCTTCACACGCTGCATATGTTGTAGTTTCGAGCTTCACATGCTACATATGTGGTAGTTCCGAGCTTCACACGCTACATATGTGGTAGTTCCGAGCTTCACACGCTACATATGTGGTTGTTCTGAGCTTCACACGCTACATATGTGGTAGTTCTGAGCTTCACACGCTACATATGTGGCAGCCCTGAGCTTCACACGCTACATATGTGGTAGTTTCGAGCTTCACACGCTACGTATGTGGCAGCTCTGAGCTTCACACGCTACATATGTGGTGGTTTCGAGCTTCACGCGCTACATATGTGGCAGCCCTGAGCGTCACACGCTACATACGTGGTAGTTTCGAGCTTCACACGCTACATATGTGGCAGCCTGAGCTTCACACGCTACATATGGGGCAGCTCAGAGCTTCACACGCTACATATGTGGTAGTTCTGAGCTTCACACGCTACATATGTGACAGCTCAGAGCTTCACACGCTACATATGGGGCAGCTCAGAGCTTCACACGCTTCATATGTGGTAGTTCTGAGCTTCAGAAGCTACATATGTGGTAGCTCTGAGCTTCACACGCTACATATGTGGCATTTCTGAGCTACATATGTGGCAGCTCAGAGCTTCACACGCTACATATGTGGCAGCTCTGAGCTTCACATGCTACGTATGTGGTAGCTCTGAGCTTCACACGCTACATATGTGGTAGTTCTGAACTTCACACGCTACATATGTGGCAGCTCAGAGCTTCACACGCTACATATGTGGCAGCTCAGAGCTTCACACGCTACATATGTGGCAGCTCAGAGCTTCACACGCTACATATGTGACAGCTCAGAGCTTCACACGCTACATATGGGGCAGCTCAGAGCTTCACACGCTACATATGGGGCAGCTCAGAGCTTCACACGCTACATATGTGGCAGCTCAGAGCTTCACACGCTACATATGGGGCAGCTCTGAACTTCACACGCTACATATGTGGTAGCTCTGAACTTCACATGCTACATATGTGGTAGTTCTGAGCTTCACACGCTACACATGTGGTAGTTCCGAGCTTCATACGCTACATATGTAGTAGTTCTGAGCTTCACACGCTACATATGTGGTAGTTTCGAGCTTCACATGCTACATATGTGGTAGTTCCGAGCTTCACATGCTACATATGTGGTAGTTCTGAGCTTCACACGCTACATATGTGGTTGTTTTGAGCGTCACACGCTACATATGTGACAGCCCTGAGCTTCACACGCTACATATGTGGTAGTTTCGAGCTTCACACGCTACATATGTGGTAGTTTCGAGTTTCACACGCTACATATGTGGTAGTTTCGAGCTTCACACGCTATATATGTGGCAGTTTCGAGCTTCACACGCTACATATGTGGCAGTTTCGAGCTTCACACGCTACATATGTGGCAGTTTCGAGCTTCACACGCTACATATGTGGCAGCCTGAGCTTCACACGCTACATGTGTTGTAGTTCTCAGCTTCAGAAGCTAACATATGTGGTAGTTCTGAACTTCACATGCTACATATGTGGTAGTTCTGAGGTTCACACGCTACATATGTGTTAGTTTCGAGCTTCACACGCTACATATGTGGTAGTTCTCAGCTTCAGAAGCTACATATGTGGTAGCTCTGAGATTCACACGCTACATATGTGGCAATTCTGAGCTACATATGTGGCAGCTCAGAGCTTCACACGCTACATATGTGGTAGCTCTGAGCTTCACACGCTACATATGTGGTAGCTCTGAGCTTCACACGCTACATATGTGGTAGTTCTGAACTTCACACACTACATATGTGGCAGTTCTGAGCTTCACACGCTTCATACGTGGTAGTTCTGAGCTTCACACGCTGCATATGTTGTAGTTTCGAGCTTCACATGCTACATATGTGGTAGTTCCGAGCTTCACACGCTACATATGTGGTAGTTCCGAGCTTCACATGCTACATATGTAGTTGTTCTGAGCTTCACACGCTACATATGTGGTAGTTCTGAGCTTCACACGCTACATGTGTGGTTGTTCTGAGCTTCACACGCTACATATGTGGTAGTTCTGAGCTTCACACGCTGCATATGTTGTAGTTTCGAGCTTCACATGCTACATATGTGGTAGTTCCGAGCTTCACACGCTACATATGTGGTAGTTCCGAGCTTCACACGCTACATATGTGGTTGTTCTGAGCTTCACACGCTACATATGTGGTAGTTCTGAGCTTCACACGCTACATATGTGGCAGCCCTGAGCTTCACACGCTACATATGTGGTAGTTTCGAGCTTCACACGCTACGTATGTGGCAGCTCTGAGCTTCACACGCTACATATGTGGTGGTTTCGAGCTTCACGCGCTACATATGTGGCAGCCTGAGCTTCACACGCTACATATGGGGCAGCTCAGAGCTTCACACGCTACATATGTGGTAGTTCTGAGCTTCACACGCTACATATGTGACAGCTCAGAGCTTCACACGCTACATATGGGGCAGCTCAGAGCTTCACACGCTTCATATGTGGTAGTTCTGAGCTTCAGAAGCTACATATGTGGTAGCTCTGAGCTTCACACGCTACATATGTGGCATTTCTGAGCTACATATGTGGCAGCTCAGAGCTTCACACGCTACATATGTGGCAGCTCTGAGCTTCACATGCTACGTATGTGGTAGCTCTGAGCTTCACACGCTACATATGGGGCAGCTCAGAGCTTCACACGCTTCATATGTGGTAGTTCTGAGCTTCAGAAGCTACATATGTGGTAGCTCTGAGCTTCACACGCTACATATGTGGCATTTCTGAGCTACATATGTGGCAGCTCAGAGCTTCACACGCTACATATGTGGCAGCTCTGAGCTTCACATGCTACGTATGTGGCAGCTCAGAGCTTCACACGCTACATATGTGGCAGCTCAGAGCTTCACACGCTACATATGTGGCAGCTCAGAGCTTCACACGCTACATATGTGACAGCTCAGAGCTTCACACGCTACATATGGGGCAGCTCAGAGCTTCACACGCTACATATGGGGCAGCTCAGAGCTTCACACGCTACATATGTGGCAGCTCAGAGCTTCACACGCTACATATGGGGCAGCTCTGAACTTCACACGCTACATATGTGGTAGCTCTGAACTTCACATGCTACATATGTGGTAGTTCTGAGCTTCACACGCTACACATGTGGTAGTTCCGAGCTTCATACGCTACATATGTAGTAGTTCTGAGCTTCACACGCTACATATGTGGTAGTTTCTAGCTTCACATGCTACATATGTGGTATTTCCGAGCTTCACATGCTACATATGTGGTAGTTCTGAGCTTCACACGCTACATATGTGGTTGTTCTGAGCGTCACACGCTACATATTTGACAGCCCTGAGCTTCACACGCTACATATGTGGTAGTTTCGAGCTTCACACGCTACATATGTGGTAGTTTCGAGCTTCACACGCTACATATGTGGTAGTTTCGAGCTTCACACGCTATATATGTGGCAGTTTCGAGCTTCACACGCTACATATGTGGCAGTTTCGAGCTTCACACGCTACATATGTGGCAGTTTCGAGCTTCACACGCTACATATGTGGCAGCCTGAGCTTCACACGCTACATGTGTTGTAGTTCTCAGCTTCAGAAGCTAACATATGTGGTAGTTCTGAACTTCACATGCTACATATGTGGTAGTTCTGAGGTTCACACGCTACATATGTGTTAGTTTCGAGCTTCACACGCTACATATGTGGTAGTTCTCAGCTTCAGAAGCTACATATGTGGTAGCTCTGAGATTCACACGCTACATATGTGGCAATTCTGAGCTACATATGTGGCAGCTCAGAGCTTCACACGCTACATATGTGGTAGCTCTGAGCTTCACACGCTACATATGTGGTAGCTCTGAGCTTCACACGCTACATATGTGGTAGTTCTGAACTTCACACACTACATATGTGGCAGTTCTGAGCTTCACACGCTACATATGTGGTAGCTCTGTGCTTCACACGCTACATATGTGGTAGCTCTGAGCTTCACACGCTACATATGTGGCAGCTCAGAGCTTCAAACGCTAGATATGTGGCAGCTCAGAGCTTCACACGCTACATATGTGGCAGCTCAGAGCTTCACACGCTACATATGTGGCAGCTCAGAGCTTCACACGCTACATATGTGGCAGCTCAGAGCTTCACACGCTACATATGTGGCAGCTCAGAGCTTCACACGCTACATATGTGGCAGCTCAGAGCTTCACACGCTACATATGTGGCAGTTCTGAACTTCACACGCTACATATGTGGCAGTTCTGAACTTCACACGCTACATATGTGGTAGTTCTGAACTTCACACACTACATATGTGGTAGCTCTGAACTTCACATGCTACATATGTGGTAGTTCTGAGCTTCACATGCTAACATATGTGGTAGTTCTGAACTTCACATGCTACATATGTGGTAGCTCTGAACTTCACATGCTACATATGTGGTAGTTCTGAGCTTCACATGCTAACATATGTGGTAGCTCTGAACTTCACATGCTACATATGTGGTAGTTCTGAGCTTCACATGCTAACATATGTGGTAGCTCTGAACTTCACATGCTACATATGTGGTAGTTCTGAGCTTCACATGCTAACATATGTGGTAGTTCTGAACTTCACATGCTACATATGTGGTAGTTCTGAGCTTCACATGCTAACATATGTGGTAGTTCTGAACTTCACACGCTACATATGTGGTAGTTCTGAGCTTCACACGCTACATATGTGGTAGTTCTGAGCTTCACACGCTACATATGTGGTAGTTCTGAGCTTCACATGCTAACATATGTGGTAGTTATGAACTTCACATGCTACATATGTGGTAGTTCTGAGCTTCACATGCTAACATATGTGGTAGTTCTGAGCTTCACATGCTAACATATGTGGTAGTTCTGAACTTCACATGCTACATATGTGGTAGCTCTGAACTTCACATGCTACATATGTGGTAGCTCTGAACTTCACATGCTACATATGTGGTAGTTCTGAGCTTCACACGCTACATATGTGGTAGTTCTGAGCTTCACACGCTACATATGTGGTAGTTCTGAGCTTCACATGCTACATATGTGGTAGTTCTGAGCTTCACACGCTACATGTGTGGTAGTTCTGAGCTTCACACGCTACATGTGTGGTAGTTCTGAGCTTCACACGCTACATATGTGGTAGTTCTGAGCTTCACATGCTACATATGTGGTAGTTCTGAGCTTCACATGCTACATATGTGGTAGTTCTGAGCTTCACATGCTACATGTGTGGTAGTTCTGAGCTTCACACGCTACATATGTGGTAGTTCTGAGCTTCACATGCTACATATGTGGTAGTTCTGAGCTTCACATGCTACATATGTGGTAGTTCTGAGCTTCACATGCTACATGTGTGGTAGTTCTGAGCTTCACACGCTACATATGTGGTAGTTCTGAGCTTCACACGCTACATATGTGGTAGTTCTGAGCTTCACATGCTACATATGTGGTAGTTCTGAGCTTCACATGCTACATATGTGGTAGTTCTGAGCTTCACATGCTACATGTGTGGTAGTTCTGAGCTTCACATGCTACATGTGTGGTAGTTCTGAGCTTCACATGCTACATGTGTGGTAGTTCTGAGCTTCACACGCTACATATGTGGTAGTTCTGAGCTTCACATGCTACATATGTGGTAGTTCTGAGCTTCACATGCTACATATGTGGTAGTTCTGAGCTTCACATGCTACATATGTGGTAGTTCTGAGCTTCACATGCTACATGTGTGGTAGTTCTGAGCTTCACACGCTACATATGTGGTAGTTCTGAGCTTCACATGCTACATATGTGGTAGTTCTGAGCTTCACATGCTACATATGTGGTAGTTCTGAGCTTCACACGCTACATATGTGGTAGTTCTGAGCTTCACATGCTACATATGTGGTAGTTCTGAGCTTCACACGCTACATATGTGGTAGTTCTGAGCTTCACATGCTACATATGTGGTAGTTCTGAGCTTCACATGCTACATGTGTGGTAGTTCTGAGCTTCACATGCTACATGTGTGGTAGTTCTGAGCTTCACACGCTACATGTGTGGTAGTTCTGAGCTTCACATGCTACATATGTGGTAGTTCTGAGCTTCACATGCTACGTATGTGGTAGTTCTGAGCTTCACACGCTACGTATGTGGTAGTTCTGAGCTTCACACGCTACATATGTGGTAGTTCTGAGCTTCACACGCTACATATGTGGTAGTTCTGAGCTTCACACGCTACATATGTGGTAGTTCTGAGCTTCACACGCTACATATGTGGTAGTTCTGAGCTTCACACGCTACATATGTGGTAGTTCTGAGCTTCACACGCTACATATGTGGTAGTTCTGAGCTTCACACGCTACATATGTGGTAGTTCTGAGCTTCACATGCTACATATGTGGTAGTTCTGAGCTTCACATGCTACATATGTGGTAGTTCTGAGCTTCACACGCTACATATGTGGTAGTTCTGAGCTTCACATGCTACATATGTGGTAGTTCTGAGCTTCACACGCTACATATGTGGTAGTTCTGAGCTTCACACGCTACATATGTGGTAGTTCTGAGCTTCACACGCTACATATGTGGTAGTTCTGAGCTTCACATGCTACATATGTGGTAGTTCTGAGCTTCACACGCTACATTTGTGGTAGTTCTGAGCTTCACACGCTACATATGTGGTAGTTCTGAGCTTCACACGCTACATATGTGGTAGTTCTGTGCTTCACATGCTACATATGTGGTAGTTCTGAGCTTCACACGCTACATATGTGGTAGTTCTGAGCTTCACACGCTACATATGTGGTAGTTCTGAGCTTCACATGCTACATATGTGGTAGTTCTGAGCTTCACACGCTACATATGTGGTAGTTCTGAGCTTCACATGCTACATATGTGGTAGTTCTGAGCTTCACACGCTACATATGTGGTAGTTCTGAGCTTCACATGCTACATATGTGGTAGTTCTGAGCTTCACACGCTACATATGTGGTAGTTCTGAGCTTCACATGCTACATATGTGGTAGTTCTGAGCTTCACACGCTACACATGTGGTAGTTCTGAGCTTCACACGCTACATATGTGGTAGTTCTGAGCTTCACACGCTACATATGTGGTAGTTCTGAGCTTCACACGCTACATATGTGGTAGTTCTGAGCTTCACACTACACATGTGGTAGTTCTGAGCTTCACACGCTACACATGTGGTAGTTCTGAGCTTCACACGCTACATATGTGGTAGTTCTGAGCTTCACACGCTACACATGTGGTAGTTCTGAGCTTCACACTACACATGTGGCAGTTCTGAGCTCTTGAAGTTGCTGCTTCACAGTCAAACACACCACCAAGTACCAGGTCAACCAAGCTGTAATGGATATGTGGGGCCGCTGGCCTCCAGCAGCAACAGTCTAGTTGACCAAGCAAGCACCAGACGGGCCTGGCCCATGGCCGGGTTCCCAGGGGAGTAAGACTGTCGAAACTCATCAAAGGGATATCAAAGATATATAGCTAAGATGTCACTAACTCCGTGAACACTGTTGGTCAGTCCACTTCGCTGAATGTCAATTTTATGTTACATTACCCTTTGTTATTATCTCGGCCCATCTTCTCACATTCTACTGCTTGTCCATGCCGTAGCGCTTCTAGTTTCTCTCTTATATCTCTTTGGTTGAACTAGGAGCTCTGTGCTGTCCCGTTGTCTCTTTTGGGCACGAGAAATGCTGAGACACTGAATCTCTTTCAGCGTCTCAATTCCAATTACTTTTCGCCTTATACTGCATTCGGGAATTCTCTTATTCTTGCATTTTCTAATGAAATTTGGTGTCTCCAGTCCTCCAACTACTAGTGTCTTCACCTGCTAGTGTCCTCTTAAAGGTTTGTTCCCAAAGGGTATTCCAGACTAGGTACAGTATAGTCGCTAGTGTCTAGAGGCCTTAAAGAGACTGATTCCTCTGCATGGAACATGTTAAAAGTGAAGACTTGCTCTAGTCTTCCTGGTTCATCCTCTTCTTTCTTGTGTTGTTCCAGTCTCACTGGTTCTTCTTCTCTCATGTGTTGAGTCCCTGACACACAGATACAGTGTGTCATGGCAGTCATCTTATTCCTGGATGTGTCCCTGGAGGGCTAAGATGTGCATATTTTCTCTGTAGTGGACACACACCATGGTTAGTAAGTTGACTTTGTCTAGGTGAGCACTTCTTGTCACTTCTGCAGTTGTATACCTGTGTGTGTGTGTAGGTGTGTGCGCGTGTTTGTGTGCGCACGTGTGTGTGCGTGCGTGTGTGCGCGTGCGTGTGTGCGTGCGTGTGCGCGTGCGTGCGTGCATGTGTGCGTGTGTGTGCGTGTGTGTGTGTGTGTGTGTGTGTGTGTATGTGTGTGTGTGTGTATACACACATAGTTACTCACCTAGTTGTGGTTGCAGGAGTCGAATCATAGCTCCTGGCCCCGCCTCTTCACTGGTCACTACTAGGTCACACTTTACTCTCCATGAGCTGTATCATACCTCTTCTTATAGCTATGTATGTATCCTGCCTCCAATACATCACTTCCCAGACTATTCCACTTCCTGACAACTCAGCGACTGAAGAAATACTTCCTAACATCCCTGTGGTTCATCTGAGTCTTCAGCTTCCAACTGTGACCCCTCTGGAACATCCTGTCTCTCTTCACCTTGTCGATTCCTCTCAGTATTTTATATGTCGTTATCATGTCTTCCCTATCTCTCCTGTTTTTCAGTGTCGTCAGGTCGGTTTCCCTTAACCTCTCCTCGTAGGACATACTCCTTAGCTCCGGGACTAATCTTGTTGCAAACCTTTGCACTTTCTTTAGTTTCCTTGCATGCTTGGCTAGGTGAGGGTTCCAAACTGGCGCTGTATACTCCAATAAGGGCCTAACGTACACAGTGTACAGGGTCCTGAATGACTCCTTATTAAGATGTCGGAATGCTGTTCTTAAGTTTGCCAGGTGTCCGTATGCTGCGGCAGTTATTTGGCTGATGTGCGCCTCAGGAAATGTGCCCGGTGTTATACTCGCCCCAAGATCCTTTTCCTTGAGTGAGGTTTGTAGGCTCTGGCCCCCTAGGCTGTACTCCGTCTGTGGTCTTCTTTGCCCTTCCCCAATCTTCATGACTTTGCACTTGGTGGGATTGAACTCCAGGAGCCAGTTGCTGGACCAGGCCTGCAGCCTGTCCAGATCTCTCTGTAGTTCTGCCTGGTCCTCGTCCGATTGAATTGTTCTCATCAACTTCACATCATCTGCAAACAGGGACACTTCTGAGTCTATTCCTTGATAAGCTCATTCCTTTTTCGGTGCCTCAGCACTCTTCTCCTGACAATCTTCTCCATGAAC
>NC_091315.1:18743070-18925570 GCF_038502225.1 Cherax quadricarinatus
CACACACACACACACACACACACACACACAATGTGTGTGTGTGTGCACGCGCGCAGCGAGTGTCAGTGTGTGCGATGACTTGTGTGAGTGTGAAAGTGAGAGAGTGCGTGTGTTAGAGAGGGACTGGGAGAGCTTGCTATGAAATATTCATCAGTACACCGCTCACCCTCCCTCACCCTCCCTCACTCTCCCTCACTCTCCCTTTCTTCTCCTCCTCTCCTTATATTCTTTCCCCTTTCCCAATGTTTTTTCTCCTCTCGCCATGTTCTATAGCACTAGTCAGCAGTCCTGTACCGCCGTATGAAGTTGCAGATTTCAAAAATTTATTTGACTTTATATTATTACTTAGAAATGCCTGTTATATAACACATGTTAGGCCCGCCATTTAAAAATGTTAGGCCTACCATTATATAAATATATTTAACCCTGATATTTAGGTATTTTTTTGTTATATTTCTTTTTTTTATGATTTCACTGTACAGGAATTTTTTGGATGTCCATCAAATATGATTTTCATACATAGCATTTCTGTGTAGTATGAAATGTACACGAACACACACACACACACACACACACACATGTCGTGCCGAATAGGTAAAGCTGGTCAATTAGCAAGGAGTCATTTAAAATGAAGTCCTTTCTAAAATTTTCTGTTATACATTTAAAGATATATTTTTTTTCATTTATGTTAATGTAAAAGTAAATAATTATGTACCAAAAGAACCTTAGAAAACTTACCTAACCTTATTAAAACAAGTGTTATTTTATTTAGGCTAATGCATCTAAATATATTTTAGATAAGTTTACAATAATTTAATAATAAACAGACACAATGTAATATGTATTTTTAATTAGGTTCAGAATGGTTTTTGTGAAATTATTACACACACAAATTTTCGCTGCTTGCCTTATACATACATATATATTATATATATATATATATGTCGTGCCGAATAGGCAGAACTTGCGATCTTGGCTTAAACAGCAACGTTCATCTTGCCATATAGGACAAATGAAAATTTGTGTATGCAATAATTTCGCCAAAATCATTCTGAACCTAACGAAAAAAAATATATTTCACTGTGTTTGTTTAGTATTAAATTATTGTAAACAAATCTAAAATATATTTAGTTGGGTTAGGCTAAAATAAATTGTTCTTGTTATAATAAGGTTGGGTAAGTTTTCTAAGATTCTTTTGGTGCAAAATTAGAAATTTTTACATTAACATTAATGAAAAAATATATCTTTAAACGTGTAAGAGAAAATTTTAGAAAGGACTTAATTTTAAATGAGTTCTTGCTAATTGACCAGTTTTACATATTCGGCATGACATATATATATATATATATATATATATATATATATATATATATATATATATATATATATATATATATATATATATATATATATATATATATATATATATGCAAAACAACCACTCTGAAAGAATAGAGAAATTCCAAGCGCTTTCGTGACTACTCACATTATCAAGGAACTATGAAAGTGAAGCATCCAAGGAAGCTATATAAGGGGTCCGGCCAGCACCTCACTATCAGATCCCACAACGGTTAAACGTTGCATATATTGCGCATATATATATATATATATATATATATATATATATATATATATATATATATATGCAATAAGATCACAGTAAACATCTGATTTTAAAATATGCAAAACTACCACTGTGAAAGAGTAGTGAAATTCCAAGCGTTTCGTGACTACTCACATTGTCAAGGAACTATGAAAGTAATACATCAAAGGAAGGCAATAAAAGGCTTAGACTACACCTCACAGTCAACTCCCACAACAAAGAAACACCTGACGCGAGACAATACCGGACTCATAAGAAAAGAGGAACACTGCAGTAGGTCCGCTGGTCCAACTAGACAGGTCCTCACGACATCCCACTAACAAAATATTCTACCCAAGAAATAAGGTTTATTATTTGTCAAATGTATTATTAAACTCTAACCAAACTTTATTAATTATAAATGAATCTAATTTATACAAACCTAAGGAAATATTCATATTATTTCTAGCAATTTTAAATGATTTATCAATTACATTTCTCGGGTATTTCAGATCATTAGCTATTTCATAAATTTTGGATGAAGAAATATCCAAAATTTATGAAATAGCCAGTGATCTGAAATACCCGAGAAATGTAATTGATAAATCATTTAAAATTGCTAGAAATACTTTTTACAACCCAAAAAGGGGCAACCAACCTTATTCAACTAAAAATATGTTGGTTCTCCCTTACCATGAAAACTTGGTTGATATGCCTTCTCTTCTTAAGACTTTTAATATTAAAGTTGTTTTAAAAAATCTTGATACAGTAAAAAAAAACTTTTGATAAAGAATTCCCCCCAAAATGCTGACGGATGTGTCTATAAGATTTCTTGTAAAATTTGCGATAAAGTTTATTACGGTCAAACTGGTAAAAGTCTCGAACTAAGATTAAAACAACATAAATATAGCATTAGAACTGGACAAGATTCCAATGCTCTATTTATTCATATGAGAGACTTTAACCATCCAATTGATTTTCAAAAAGTTGAGAAAGTTGTATCAAGTAAGTCCATGGTTGACAGAAATATAATTGAATCTTGTTTCATAAAAAGCAGTTTTGAAAATAACATGAATATTTCCTTAGGTTTGTATAAATTAGATTCATTTATAATTAATAAAATTTGGTTAGTTTAATAATACATTGGACAAATAATAAACCTTATTTCTTGGGTAGAATATTTTGTTAGTGGGATGTCGTGAGGACCTGTCTAGTTGGACCAGCGGACCTACTGCAGTGTTCCTCTTTTCTTGTGAGTCCGGTATTGTCTCGCGTCAGGTGTTTCTTTGTTGTGGGGGTTGACTGTGAGGTGTAGTCTAAGCCCTTTAATTGCCTTCCTTTGATGTATTACTTTCATAGTTCCTTGACAATGTGAGTAGTCACGAAAGCACTTGGAATTTCACTACTCTTTCACAGTGGTTGTTTTGCATATAATATATATATATATATATATATATATATATATATATATATATATATATATATATATATATATATATAATGTCAAGACTGAGAGGGTCAAGAGGAGTGGGCCACAAACTACTCTCGACCATTTCTTCCAAATTCCTGTTATTCCTGCATGCTGATCTTGACTCTCCTCCCTCTCGCCCCACTCATCCCACTCCCCACTCCCCACTCCATCCACCGCACCCTGAGAGCCATACAAAGTTTCAGAGATACCTTTAAGGTCTCTTGG
This sequence comes from Cherax quadricarinatus, assembly GCF_038502225.1. Lineage (NCBI taxonomy): Eukaryota > Metazoa > Arthropoda > Malacostraca > Decapoda > Parastacidae > Cherax > Cherax quadricarinatus. The sequence goes on from NC_091315.1 coordinate 18,746,349, forward strand.
ATAGGCAAAACTTTACTTTATGACGTTATAAAACTTTTGGTTTCAAGTCTTATGTTTTTTCTCTGATGGGGTAGCAGGTGATGGGGTGGTAGGTGATGGGGTAGCAGGTGATGGGGTGGTAGGTGATGGGGTAGCAGGTGATGGGGTGGTAGATGATGGGGTAGCAGGTGATGGGGTGGTAGGTGATGGGGTAGCAGGTGATGGGGTGGTAGATGATGGGGTAGCAGGTGATGGGGTGGTAGGTGATGGGGTAGCAGGTGATGGGGTGGTAGGTGATGGGATGGTAGGTGACGGGGTGGTAGGTGATGGGATGGTAGGTGATGGGATGGTAGGTGATGGGGTAGGTGATTGGATGGTAGGTGATGGGGTAGCAGGTGATGGGATGGTAGGTGATAGGGTAGCAGGTGATGGGATGGTAGGTGATGGGGTAGCAGATGATGGGATGGTAGGTGATGGGGTAGCAGATGATGGGGTAGCAGGTGATGGGGTGGTAGGTGATGGGGTAGCAGGTGTTGGGGTGGTAGGTGATGGGGTAGCAGGTGATGGGGTGGTAGGTGATGGAGTAGCAGGTGATGGGGTGGTAGATGATGGGGTAGCAGGTGATGGGGTGGTAGGTGATGGGGTAGCAGGTGATGGTGGTAGATGATGGGGTAGCAGGTGATGGGGTGGTAGGTGATGGGATGGTAGGTGACGGGGTGGTAGGTGATGGGGTAGTAGGTGATGGGGTAGCAGATGATGGGGTGGTAGGTGATGGGATGGTAGGTGATGGGGTAGCAGGTGATGGGATGGTAGGTGATAGGGTAGCAGGTGATGGGATGGTAGGTGATGGGGTAGCAGGTGATGGGATGGTAGGTGATGGGGTAGCAGGTGATGGGATGGTAGGTGATGGGGTGGTAGGTGATGGGATAGTAGGTGATGGGGTAGCAGATGATGGGGTGGTAGGTGATAGGGTAGCAGGTGATGGGGTGGTAGGTGATGGGGTAGCAGGCGATGGGGTGGTAGGTGATGGGGTAGGTGATGGGGTGGTAGGTTATGGGGTAGCAGGTGATGGGGTGGTAGGTGATGGGGTAGCAGGTGATGGGATGGTAGGTGATGGGATGGTAGGCGATGGGGTAGCAGATGATGGGGTGGTAGGTGATGGGGTGGTAGGTGATGGGATAGCAGATGATGGGGTGGTAGGTGATGGGGTAGCAGGTGATGGGGTGGTAGGTGATGGGGTAGCAGGTGATGGGATGGTAGGTGATGGGGTAGCAGGTGATGGGGTGGTAGGTGATGGGATGGTAGGTGATGGGGTGGTAGGTGATGGGGTGGTAGGTGATGGGATAGTAGGTGATGGGGTAGCAGATGATGGGGTGGTAGGTGATGGGGTAGCAGGTGATGGGGTGGTAGGTGATGGGGTAGCAGGTGATGGGGTAGCAGGTGATGGGGTGGTAGGTGATGGGATGGGGTAGCAGGTGATGGGGTGGTAGGTGATGGGATGGTAGGTGGTGGGGTAGGTGATGGGGTGGTAGGTGATGGGTAGCAGGTGATGGGGTGGTAGGTGAAGGGGTAGCAGGTGATGGGGTGGTAGGTGATGGGGTAGCAGGTGATGGGGTGGTAGGTTATGGGGTAGCAGGTGATGGGGTGGTAGGTGATGGGGTAGTAGGTGATGGGATGGTAGGCGATTGGGTAGCAGATGATGGGGTGGTAGGTGATGGGATGGTAAGTGATGGGGTGGTAGGTGATGGGACAGATGATGGGGTGGTAGGTGATGGGGTAGCAGGTGATGGGGTGGTAGGTGATGGGGTAGCAGGTGATGGGATGGTAGGTGATGGGGTAGCAGGTGATGGGGTGGTAGGTGATGGGATGGTAGGTGATGGGCTGGTAGGTGATGGTATGGTAGATGATGTGGTGGTAGGTGATGGGGTAGCAGGTGATGGGGTAGCAGGTGATGGGGTGGTAGGTTATGGGGTAACAGGTGATGGGGTGGTAGGTGATGGGGTAGCAGGTGATGGGGTGGTAGGCGATGGGATAGCAGGTGATGGGGTAGCAGGTGATGGGGTGGTAGGTGATGGGGTGGTAGATGATGGGGTAGCAGGTGATGGGGTGGTAGGTGATGGGGTAGCAGGTGATGGGGTGGTAGGTGATGAGATAGCAGGTGGTGTGGTAGGTGATGGGGTAGCAGGTGATGGGGTAGGTGATGGGGTAGTAGGTGATGGGGTGGTATGTGATGGGAATAGCAGGTGATGGGGTAACAGGTGATGGGGTGGTAGGTGATGGGTAGCAGGTGATGGGGTGGTAGGTGATGGGGTGGTAGGTGATGGGGTAGCAGGTGATGGGTTGGTAGGTGATGGGGTAGCAGGTGATGGGGCGGTAGGTGATGGGGTGGTATGTGATGGGGTAGCATGTGATGAGGTGGTAGGTGATGGGGTAGCAGGTGGTGGGGTGGTAGGTGATGTGGTAGCAGGTGATGGGAAAGCAGGTGATGGGGTGATGGGTGGTAGGTGATGGGGTAGCAGGTGATGGGGTGGTAGGTGATGGGGTGGTAGGTGATGGGGTAGCAGGTGATGGGGTGGTAGGTGTTGGGGCAGTAGGTGATGGGGTGGTAGGTGATGGAGAAGCAGTTGATGGGGTGGTAGGTGATGGGGTAGCAGGTGATGGGGCGGTAGGTGATGGGGTGGTAGGTGATGGGGTAGCAGGTGATGGGATGGTAGCTGATGGGGTAGTAGGTGATGAGGTAGCAGGTGATGGGGCGGTAGGTGATGGGGTGGTATGTGATGGGGTAGCATGTGATGAGGTGGTAGGTGATGGGGTTGCAGGTGGTGGGGTGGTAGGTGATGGGGTAGCAGGTGATGGGGTGGTAGGTGATGGAGAAGCAGTTGATGGGGTGGTAGGTGTTGGGGCAGTAGGTGATGGGGTGGTAGGTGATGGGGTAGCAGGTGATGGGATGGTAGCTGATGGGGTAGTAGGTGATGAGGTAGCAGGTGATTTCGTGGTAGGTGATGGGGTGGTAGGTGATGGGGTGTGGGGGCCTGAGGTTAGGGTTAGTGGAGAGAAGGGAATGGGGTGCATGGGGAAGTGAGAAGCTATCAAAACTTTTCCTATTTTGGTCAGTAGTAAGGTCTTGTTGGGCACGATGTAATGTGGTATATGTGTTGAGAGAGAGAGAGAGAGAGAGAGAGAGAGAGAGAGAGAGAGAGAGAGAGAGAGAGAGAGAGAGAGAGAGAGAGAGAGAGAGAGAGAGAGAGAGACAGAGAGAGAGAGAGGAGAAGCAGGAGAAGTTTGCTTAATTGGCGAGATAGGGGAAGGAAACTGAGGGAGGAGGGAGATGTAATGATAAAGGGAAGGGAAGGTAAGATGATTGATAGGCAGGTTGATAGTTGATGCTGAGTGATAGTGAGTGCTTAGTTGATTGTGGTGGTGGTTGTTACAAAAAACGCGATTCTAAAAGCTTAGAGATCTCCAGTGAATACTAGAAAGGACTGCCCTTCTAGCATCCAGCCTGTTACTGGGTTTTCGTAACAAGTAGTCAGTATCCTTGTCCAATTATCCATTAAAATTTAGTATGGTTCAATAGTGCTTTAGGATTACAACTGGTAGGCTACTAACTAGAGAAATTAAAATTTAATAAATTTATTAAGTCTATAAGTTGTCTAGAGGTATATTATCAAAATAAATTAATTACAGCAATCAAAATAAAATCAATCTCTCGAGTTCAATATTATTGTGCTGAAAGCACATATCACATTTATAATTCTTAAGTACCGTCAGGTACATTAACATTTAATAAGATATTACAAATATGTACAAGTGTGTGTATGCGTGTAAGTGCTCTTAAGTAGTTAGCTATGTCTCAAGACTCGAATTAGACTTAAACAAGTGACTGACAAAGTCCTCAAATAAACTAACTTCTTGACCGACTGGCAACCCGAACAGTCTGCTTGAACAACAAAGAATGCTAAGCCCAATAGCAATGTAATATCAAGCGACTGCGACACAGAATCAGGAACTGGGAAATAATATAACGACACTAAGTAGGGACCATCTGCAGATCCTCCACCAAAGTTACAAAACTCCCATAATACTGAATCTTCGTTCAGCATAGGAAAAACTCGACTGTGACAATGCACAGAAACCAGTACAAAATTAGGTCAGAAGCTATAGCTAAGGACCTGAGATACTCAGAGTGTCTATGTGACACACAACCTCAGTACAACGTCGAAAATCACTAAGTCTATACAATGTTCTGAGAACAGAGTTCTACAGAACTAACAAGAATAATGAGACAGACAATCTGTCCAACCAGCAAGCGAGTCTCCAGCAGACTGTCAGACAGACAAGCTGTCCAACCAGCAAGCGAGTCTCCAGCAGACTGTCAGACAGACAAGCTGTCCAACCAGCAAGCGAGTCTCCAGCAGACTGTCAGACAGACAAGCTGTCCGACCAGCAAGCGAGTCTCCAGCAGACTGTGAGACAGACAAGCTGTCCGACCAGCAAGCGAGTCTCCAGCAGACTGTCAGACAGACAAGCTGTCCAACCAGCAAGCGAGTCTCCAGCAGACTGTCAGACAGACAAGCTGTCCAACCAGCAAGCGAGTCTCCAGCAGACTGTCAGACAGACAAGCTGTCCGACCAGCAAGCGAGTCTCCAGCAGACTGTCAGACAGACAAGCTGTCCAACCAGCAAGCGAGTCTCCAGCAGACTGTCTACTTCACACGAGGTGAGGACACCCCCCCCTCGATCACGTGATAGCTACGTGGACAACTGCAGCTCAGAAGCCGGCAGTATAACGAGCGACAAGCGATAATTACAGTAGTTTGACAATCAAGCCTAACTGAGCACATTTTATATACATCCTAACAACATAAGCTAAATAACAATATAAGTCAAATAATAATATAAAGTCATACATTTACGATTTAGCTATTATCGCAAATATAAGCAATATAAAATTAAATGAAATGATAATATACATTACATATATACATAATAATCATTGTAACCCATTCAGGGGTTGCAACACCCCCCCCAACACGACAGAGGGTCGCACTAGGAGTTGCATGAATGTCTTTCACATTATTTCTGATTACTCATCTCAATATTATATAATATAATATAAATATATAATATACAAAGTCTCTCTTGTGCCAAGCACTTCTATAATTTCACAGCGTCCGTCACTAGGATATGCCCCTAGGTACTAGGGCAGTACACAGTATCGTATCTCTGTATACTCGTGGTTATATACATCAGTGTAGAGACAGGATAGCGCTGACAAGGAGGGCACGTTGAGGCTCGATCATAGTAGAGGAGACTGCATTCCACTCTTAAGTAGTGGTTGTGGAATGCGAGGCAGTATGAACATCTGAGTATGAAACAGCTTAAGGTGTGTAGTGAAGGGGGGGGGGGGTCTGCGGCAGGACAGTATTGCGTCACGCAGTACCTCGCCCACACAACACTACCCACTCAACACTCAGCTTATGTCTCCTCCTCACACACAATACTGTGAATATATAAATATAATAATTAGACATGACATGAGTATATATAGTTAATATGGGCTGGAGGGATTAAGTTACTTTACTGAATTTGACATAGCAAGTAACAAAAGGTATTTGGGCATAAAATTACGTAAATTTTAAATAGGGAAGTGCCCAAATACTCGTCAAAATGTTCAAAGGACACCACAAGAGCTAGATTTTTCTGGTGTCGTTTGAGCTTAGATGAATAGTAACATATAGGATGGAGAATATCAGTGGATGTTGACTGTTGGAGCAGCACAACACACACTGCATAACAACTCGCATCTATATGTAAAAAGAAGGGAAGATTGAAATTAGGACTTTTCAACACAGGAGCAGAGGATAGCAAGCGCTTCAACCTTTTGAACGAGTCTGAACAATCTCTAGTCCAGGTGAACTGAACTTTGCTACTAGTAAGCTCAGTAAGAGGAGCTGCAATCTGAGAAAAGTTTGGACAGAACCTGCGATAATATCCTGCCATACCCAGGAATCTCTGTACTCCTTTCCTATCCTGTGGCACTGGAAATTCAGAAATTGCACGAACCTTAGCCTCAATAGGAGCAACCTCACCTTGGCCGATACAAAAGCCTAGATAGGTAATCTTGGCTTGACCAAAACTACATTTAGCTAAGTTAACAGTGAAGTTGTAGTGCGCCAGTCTCTCAAACAATGCTCTGAGACGCGTCAAGTGCTGTTCCCATTCGTCACTGAACACCACTAAGTCGTCAAGGTAGGCTTCTACTCCTTCTAAGTTGTGGGTCAACTCGTTCATTATACGTTGGAATGAAGAAGCCGCGTTACATAGGCCGAAGGGGGTGACGAGGTAGTTAAACAATCCATCTTGAACAGTAAAAGCAGATATTTCTTGAGCACGTTCAGTAAGCGGGACTTGATAATAGCCTCGTAAGAGATCTAAACGGCTGACAAACTGGGCTCCTGACACACGGTCAATAAGGTCGTCAATGCGAGGTAGAGGATAACCATCAGGCAAGGTGACAGAGTTCACTTTCCTGTAATCAGTGCACATCCTGAAACTACCGTCAGGTTTAGGCACTAAAATACAGGGAGATGCCCATGGACTTTTACTGCGCTCAATAAGTCCGTGAGATAACAGAAAGTCAACTTCTTCTCTCAATGCTTTATGCTTTGTTGGACTCATCCTATATGGTGATTGCTTAATGGGTGATGCTCCCTGTACATCAACGTCATGTACACCCAGAGTACAACGTTTAGGAACATCACCGAACAATTCAGGGAAATTCAAAATCATGTTTTTAATATCACCAGCTTTAACAATCCCAAGGTTACTAAGAAAATCGTCTAGTGACTGTAGAGTCACAGAATTTTCTAAACGCACCTCTATACCTCTAGAGATGTCAGGTAGACTGACGTTTTCTTCCTCTGTCCTAGGAAGAATAGAAGTAGTAGGTAGAGGACTAGCGTAGTATGCCTTGAGCTGGTTAACATGGTACACATGATTAGATTTCTTTTTCCCAGGCGTACGTACCAAATAATTTACGTCGCTAAGCTTTTTCACTACTTCCAGGGGACCATCATACCTGGCTTGTAGAGCATGACCTGGTACTAATTTCCGAGCCATCACCTTATCTCCTGCTTTAAAAGAACGAGAGACAGCACGCTTGTCATAATGTTGCTTCATTCTAGCTTGGGCTGAAACTAGGTTTTTCGAAGCTAGCTCTCTAGTGGCTGTCAAATGTTGCTGCATTAATGAAGGTGAAGTACTCAATGATGGATTTGATTTTCCTGTCCACACGTCTTTCAACACTGCAAGAGGACCACGCACTTGGTGTCCGAATATTAATTCAAACGGACTAAATCCGAGACTTTCTTGCTCACTTTCTCTCATAGCGAACAGAAGAAAAGGTATACCCTCATCCCAGTCTCTAGAAAAATGTTCACAATAAACTCTCATCATAGACTTCAATGTCTGATGAAATCTCTCTAGAGCACCTTGTGACTGTGGATGATAACTGGTTGAAAGTACAGACTTTATTCCTAGGTGGGATAATGCTTCTCGAAAGATCTTAGAAGTGAAGTTAGATCCCTGATCTGATTGTATCTCTCGTGGCAATCCAACCTGGGAGAAAAATTTCATCAGCGCTCTCACAATAGCACGAGCATTAATTTTTCTCATAGGAATAGCTTCGGGATAGCGTGTTGCAGCGTCCATAATAGTAAATAAGTATTGGTTTCCTAGTTTGGTTCTAGGCAAAGGACCAACACAATCAATAATAAGACGTGAGAATGGTTCACCATGCACGGTGATAGGAATGAGAGGCGCAGGTTGAGGTGTGTGCGCTGGCTTGCCTGTCACTTGACACACGTGGCAACGTCGCACATGATCAGCTACTGTTTCCTTCATCTTTGGCCAAGTAAAATGTTTTGCCAGTTTACCGAGTGTCTTCTTGACACCCAAATGTCCTCCTATGGGACTATTGTGAGCAAAATCAATGGCTTGTTCACGAAATGTAACTGGTAACACAACTAGATTCTTGACTGTGGTAGAAACACTATCAGCTGACAACTTACATGTATTTTTCTCCATCAAACCTCGCAAACTGTTCCTGAGAGATAGGACCAGTGGGTAATGGAGGAGTAGGGAAATTAACATGGTCTGGACGGTCCTTAGGTCGGACACTTGGTCCAGCCGTCTCTAGAGAGTCTAGATCTGGTCTAGGATACGTAAATACAGGTGTAGTATACACTGTACTAGTATTAGGCTGTGTCATACTAACAGCTATACTCTGTACTATAGTGTCAGTGAAGGAAGGAGCGAACGAGAACGGATCTACACTTGGCTCAGACACTAGGCTCACTTCTGCTCTAGTTGCTCTTTCTTCAACTTCAAATAGAGCCATACTTCCTAATTGTGACATTAGGCTTTCTGAATCTGAATCATAATCAGACATCTCTGTACGAGCAGGAAACAATATATCTTTAATTAACGCTCTGACAGTTTCAGCGGTGTAATTCCTGTTATACGTCACACCGAGATATTTGGCTACTCGCCAACACGTCTGAAGTTTTAATGTACTCAACTCAGACAAAGTCAGAGTATCAATTAACTGTTTCACTTTGGCATACATCACGAAAATAATTGTACTACGAGAGAGTGATTATGGGTAACTATAATCCTAATAGGAATTTTAATGTTAGTTGTCTTAGAGCTAGAACTCATAAACAGTATTTCCATCTCCTTGGATCAAGAGACTCAGTCAGGTACATACATCCACCTGGTATGTTGTACAAGACTAAACTCAAAGTCTTCAGATTAGGAAAGTACTCCAAGTGTTTGATCATAGAAGTACTAGTATGTCAAACTGGACAATTTCTCCAACACCTTGGATCAAGAGACTCCCGGACAGGCCCCCATTTGTTACAAAAAACGCGATTCTAAAAGCTTAGAGATCTCCAGTGAATACTAGAAAGGACTGCCCTTCTAGCATCCAGCCTGTTACTGGGTTTTCGTAACAAGTAGTCAGTATCCTTGTCCAATTATCCATTAAAATTTAGTATGGTTCAATAGTGCTTTAGGATTACAACTGGTAGGCTACTAACTAGAGAAATTAAAATTTAATAAATTTATTAAGTCTATAAGTTGTCTAGAGGTATATTATCAAAATAAATTAATTACAGCAATCAAAATAAAATCAATCTCTCGAGTTCAATATTATTGTGCTGAAAGCACATATCACATTTATAATTCTTAAGTACCGTCAGGTACATTAACATTTAATAAGATATTACAAATATGTACAAGTGTGTGTATGCGTGTAAGTGCTCTTAAGTAGTTAGCTATGTCTCAAGACTCGAATTAGACTTAAACAAGTGACTGACAAAGTCCTCAAATAAACTAACTTCTTGACCGACTGGCAACCCGAACAGTCTGCTTGAACAACAAAGAATGCTAAGCCCAATAGCAATGTAATATCAAGCGACTGCGACACAGAATCAGGAACTGGGAAATAATATAACGACACTAAGTAGGGACCATCTGCAGATCCTCCACCAAAGTTACAAAACTCCCATAATACTGAATCTTCGTTCAGCATAGGAAAAACTCGACTGTGACAATGCACAGAAACCAGTACAAAATTAGGTCAGAAGCTATAGCTAAGGACCTGAGATACTCAGAGTGTCTATGTGACACACAACCTCAGTACAACGTCGAAAATCACTAAGTCTATACAATGTTCTGAGAACAGAGTTCTACAGAACTAACAAGAATAATGAGACAGACAATCTGTCCAACCAGCAAGCGAGTCTCCAGCAGACTGTCAGACAGACAAGCTGTCCAACCAGCAAGCGAGTCTCCAGCAGACTGTCAGACAGACAAGCTGTCCAACCAGCAAGCGAGTCTCCAGCAGACTGTCAGACAGACAAGCTGTCCGACCAGCAAGCGAGTCTCCAGCAGACTGTCAGACAGACAAGCTGTCCGACCAGCAAGCGAGTCTCCAGCAGACTGTCAGACAGACAAGCTGTCCAACCAGCAAGCGAGTCTCCAGCAGACTGTCAGACAGACAAGCTGTCCAACCAGCAAGCGAGTCTCCAGCAGACTGTCAGACAGACAAGCTGTCCGACCAGCAAGCGAGTCTCCAGCAGACTGTCAGACAGACAAGCTGTCCAACCAGCAAGCGAGTCTCCAGCAGACTGTCTACTTCACACGAGGTGAGGACACCCCCCCCTCGATCACGTGATAGCTACGTGGACAACTGCAGCTCAGAAGCCGGCAGTATAACGAGCGACAAGCGATAATTACAGTAGTTTGACAATCAAGCCTAACTGAGCACATTTTATATACATCCTAACAACATAAGCTAAATAACAATATAAGTCAAATAATAATATAAAGTCATACATTTACGATTTAGCTATTATCGCAAATATAAGCAATATAAAATTAAATGAAATGATAATATACATTACATATATACATAATAATCATTGTAACCCATTCAGGGGTTGCAACATGGTGATGGTGGCTTTATGGCGATAGTGGCTGTATGGTGATGGGGCTTTATGGTGATGGCTGTATGGGGGTGGTGATTGTGGTAATGATGGTGGCTGTATGGTGGTGGTGATGGTGGCTGTATGGTCCTGGTGATGGTGATAGTGGCTGTATGGTGGTGGTGATGGTGGCTGTATGATTGTGGTGATGGTGATAGTGGCTGTATGGTTATGGTGATAGTGGCTGTATGGTGGTGATGGTGGCTGTATGGTGGTGGTGGTGGTAGTGATGGTGGCTGTATGGTGTGGTGATGGTGGCTGTATGGTGGAGGTGGTGATGGTGGCTGTATGGTGGTGATGGTGATAGTGGCTGTATGGTGGTGGTGGTGGCTGTGTGGTGGTGGACATGATGGTAGCTGTATGGTGGTGGTGGTGATGATTGTGGCTGCATGGTGGTGCCTGTATGGTGGTTGTGGCTGTATGGTGGTGGTGGCGGCTGTGTGGTGGTGGCTGTATGTTGGTGGTGGCGGCTGTATGGTGGTGGTGAAGATGATGGTGGCTGTATGGTGGTGGTGATGATGGTGGCTGTATGGTGATGGTAGTGATGGTGGCTGTATGGTGGTGGTAGTGATGGTGGCTGTATGGTGGTGGTGGTGATAGTGGCTGTATGGTGGTGGTGATGGTGGCTGTATGGTGGTGATGGCGGCTGTATGGTGGTAGTTGTGGTGATGGTGGCTGTATGATGGTGGTAGTGGTGTAGGATGTATGGTGGTGGTGGTGATAGTGGCTGTATGGTGGTGGTGATGGTGGCTGTATGGTGGTGATGGTGGCTGTATGGTGGTGATGGTGGCTGTATGGTGGTGATGGTGGCTGTATGGTGGTGGTGGCTGTATGGTGGTGATGGTGGCTGTATGGTGGTGATGGTGATATTGGTTGTATGGTGGTGAACATGATGGTAGCTGTATGGTGATGGTGGTGATTGTGGCTGCATGGTGGTGGTGGTGATGATGGTGCCTGTATGGTGGTGGTGGCTGTATGGTGGTGGTGGTGGCTGTAAGGTGGTGATGGTGGTGGCTGCATGGTGGTGGTGGCGGCGATGGTGGAGATGATGGTGGCTGTATGGTGGTGGAGACTGTGTGGTGGTGGCTGTATGGTGGTGGTGGCTGTATGATGGTGGTGGTGGTAATGATGGTGGCTGTATGGTGGTGGTAGTGATGGTGGCTGTATGGTGGGGATGGTGGCTGTATGGTGATGGTGATAGTGGCTGTATGGTGGTGGTTGTATGGTGGTGGACATGATGGTAGCTGTATGGTGGTGGTGGTGGCTGTATGGTGGTGGACATGATGGTAGCGGTGGTGGTGGTGATGATTGTGGCTGCATGGTGGTGGTGGTGATGATGGTGCCTGTATAGTGGTGGTGGCTGTGTGGTGGTGGCTGTATGGTGGTGGTGGCGGCTGTGTGGTGGTGGCTGTATGGTGGTGGTGGCGGCTGTGTGGTGGTGGCTGTATGGTGGTGGTGGCGGCTGTGTGGTGGTGGCTGTAAGGTGGTGATGGTAGTGGCTGTATGGTGGTGGTGGCGGCTGTGTGGTGGTGGCTGTATGGTGGTGGTGGCGGCTGTGTGGTGGTGGTTGTATGGTGGTGGTGGCGGCTGTGTGGTGGTGGTGGCGGCTGTGTGGTGGTGGCTGTAAGGTGGTGATGGTAGTGGCTGTATGGTGGTGATGGCGGCTGTGTGGTGGTGGCTGTAAGGTGGTGATGGTAGTGGCTGTATGGTGGTGGTGGCGGCTGTGTGGTGGTGGCTGTATGGTGGTGGTGAAGATGATGGTGGCTGTATGGTGGTGGTGGCTGTATGGTGGTGGTGATGATGGTGGCTGTATGGTGGTGGTAGTGATGGTGGCTGTATGGTGGTGGTAGTGATGGTGGCTGTATGGTGGTGGTGATGATAGTGGCTGTATGGTGGTGGTGATGGTGGCTGTATGGTGATGATGGTGGCTGTATGGTGGTGATGGTGGCTGTATGGTGGAGGTGGTGATGGTGGCTGTATGGTGGAGGTGGTGATGGTGGCTGTATGGTGGTGGTGGTGGCGGCTGTATGGTGGTGATGGTAGCTGTATGGTGGTGATGGTGATAGTGGCTGTATGGTGGTGGACATGATGGTAGCTGTATGGTGATGGTGGTGATGATTGTGGCTGCATGGTGATGGTGGTGATGATGGTGCCTGTATGGTGGTGGTTGTGGCTGTAAGGTGGTGATGGTGGTGGCTGTATGGTGGTGGTGGCGGCGGTGGAGATGATGGTGGCTGTATGGTGGTGGTGACTGTGTGGCGGTGGCTGTATGGTGGTGGCTGTATGGTGGTGGTGGTGGTGGTGACTGTATGATGGTGGTGGTGGTGATGATGGTGGCTGTATGGTGGTGGTAGTGATGGTGGCTGTATGGTGGTGATGGTGGCTGTATGGTGGTAGTTGTGGTGATGGTGGTAGTGGTGTAGGATGTATGGTGGTGGCGGCTGTGTGGTGGTGGCGGCTGTGTGGTGGTGGCTGTAAGGTGGTGATGGTGGTGGTGATGATGATGGTGGCTGTATGGTGGTGGTGGTGATAGTGGCTGTATGGTGGTGGTAGTGGTGTAGGATGTATGGTGGTGGTGATGATGGTGGCTGTATGGTGGTGGTAGTGATGGTGGCTGTATGGTGGTGATGGTGGCTGAATGGTGGTAGTTGTGGTGATGGTGGCTGTATGATGGTGGTAGTGGTGTAGGATGTATGGTGGTGGTGATGGTGGCTGTATGGTGGTGGTGATGATGGTGGCTGTATGGTGGTGGTGATGATGGTGGCTGTATGGTGGTGGTAGTGGTGGAGTTAAGACACAGTATTGTTTTAAATGGTCTATTATTATGAAGAGAGGGTGTTGTTCTTGATCCCATTTTCACTTAAGAGTTATCTCAGTGTGCATGTTGTACCCATGTTGTACCTCTGTTGTACCCTTGTTGTACCTCTATTGTACCCCTTTTGTAACCCTGTTGCATCCCTGTTGCACAAGAATACTTTGCACCACCCGCTGAGCCTGGCTCCTCACCTAGGTAAAGTTACGGCTGTGTTTTGAAGATGATTGGCCGGCAGCAATGGTAATTGTGATGGAGTTTATCTGTGTGATTGTTGGGCTGGTGAGGGTGGAAGTGGACCCTTAGGTTGGAAGTGGGCGGTGAGGAAGGGTGGCAGTGGGTGGTAAGTGTTGCCGGGTGTAGGCAGGTAATCTGAGTTTGATGGTTGTAGAGCAAGTGTTTGCACGTACGTTTGTGAACAATGTGGGAATTTGTGTGTGAGAGAGGCAGGACCCATTGTTAAGATCTGACTCTGCTCCGATAAGGCAACACTCACTCACTCTCTCTCTCTCTCTCTCTCTCTCTCTCTCTCTCTCTCTCTCATTCACACTCAATTAGTGGACGAGGGGATCGAACCGCGGTCCATCATTTTGTTTATTCATCGACACTTATTTGTTTATTACACCTTCATTTGAGTTCACACACACACACACACACACACACACACACACACACACACACACACACACACACACACATATATATATATATATATATATATATATATATATATATATATATATATATATATATATATATATATATATATATATATAGGGAGGTACCACCTCTAGAACTGTAATAGGGACCCTCATCCTCAGAGAAAAGAATAAACTTGCTCCAGGGAAAACTCAAGGTTCTTCCTGAAGCTGTTTGAGAATTTTCTCCTACCACCCCCTATATTTTATATATATTTTATTTAAAGACAAAATACATTGACAAAACATTCACAAAAAATACGATAGAAAGTAAAACAACATAGGTGACTCAGCGCTACATCTCGAATACTTCGTCCAGCTCCCCGGCGGTGGGCCGCGTGCCCAGAATGCTGCAGGCATTTCCTCTCTGGATCGCAACACTGAGTCTCTGAAAGAGGAAGCTGGTCGCCCTGTGGTCCTTGGTTTCTATGATGAGCTTTTCACCCAGCTCTATTAGGAACTTTAGAGCACACTTGCCCCATGCTCCAAGGGTCTCCGACTCTATTGGGATGAAGTTATAGCAAGGGGGAAGGTCTTCATATTTGCGGATCTTCTGGGTCTCCCTGTGGCTGGCAGCTCCACCCCCTTCCACTACGGAGTATGGCAAGTAGGTGTCTGCCAATGTGGCGGCACATGTGTAGTCCCAGGCAATCTGCTTTCCATCCTTCCAAGGTAGCATAGTGGCTCCATCAGGACGCTTTTGACTTCCGTCAGACCTCTGCACTTGGGGTTCCCGTTGAGCTAGGCAACGGGCTGTGGCGAGGCTTCTCTTTATGTCATTGACCTCCTCATGGCTGGCATACTTCCCTTCTGCTGTGTGACACACAAGACCATGAAGTCCGAATTGATCAGCTGTCGCCCTGCCGCAAATACACCTATGTTCGGTGAGGATGGGGCGGCTAGGCGAAGAGCAACACCAATCCGAATGGCCTGTGGGTCTAGTCGAGTGCCCAAGGAGGAATTGGGAACAGCTAACAGAAATCTTCTCTCTATATATATATATATATATATATATATATATATATATATATATATATATATATATATATATATATATATATATATATATATATATATATATATATATATATATATATATATATATATATATATTATAGGAAGGTACCATCTCTAGAACTGTCCTAGGGACCCTCATCTTCAGAGAAAAGAATAAACTTGCTTCAGGGAAAACTCAAGGTTTTCCCTGAAGCTGTTTGAGAATTCTCTCCTACCACCCCCTAAATTTCAAGTATGTTTTACTTAAAGACAAAAATACATTGGCCAAACATTCACAAAAATACAACAGAAAGCAAAACAACATAGGTAACTCAGAGCTACATCTCGAATACTTCGTCTAGCTCCCCTGCAGTGGGCCGCGTGCCCAGAATGCTGCAGGCATTTCCTCTCTGGATCGCAACACTGAGTCTCTGAAAGAGAAAGCTGGTCGCCCTGTGGTCCTTGGTTTCTATGATGAGCTTTTCACCCAGCTCTTTGAGGAACTTTAGAGCACACTTGCCCCATGCTCAAAGTGTCTCCGACCCTATTGGAATGAAGTTATAGCAAGGGGGAAGGTCTTCATATTTTCGGATCTTCTGGGTCTCCCTGTGGCTGGCAGCTCCACCCCCTTCCACTACGGAGTATGGCAAGTAGGTGTCTGCCAATGTGGCAGCACAGGTGTAGTCCCAGGCAATCTGCTTTCCATCCTTCCAGGGTAGCGCATATATATATATATATATAATATCAATATTATATTACATAATATCAATATTATATTACATAATATCAATATTATATTATATAATATCAATATTATATTACATAATATCAATATTATATTACATAATATCAATATTATATTACATAATATCAATATTATATTATATTTATATATATATATATATATATATATATATATATATATATATATATATATATATATATATATATAATATATATATATTATATATAATATATATATATTATATATAATATATATATATTATATATAATATATATATATATTATATATAATATATATTATATATAATATATATATATATATAATATATATATATATATTATATATAATATATATATATATTATATATAATATATATATATTATATATAATATATATATATATTATATATATAATATATATATATTATATATATAATATATATATATTATATATATAATATATATATATTATATATATAATATATATATATTATATATATATATATTATATATATTATATATATTATATATATTATATATATAATATATATATATGTTATATATATATATTATATATATATTATATGTATATATATATATATTATATATATAATATATATATATTATATAATATATATATTATATATATAATATATATATATATTATATATATAATATATATATATATATATATATATATATATATATATATATATATATATATATA
Source organism: Cherax quadricarinatus (assembly GCF_038502225.1). Taxonomy (NCBI): domain Eukaryota; kingdom Metazoa; phylum Arthropoda; class Malacostraca; order Decapoda; family Parastacidae; genus Cherax; species Cherax quadricarinatus. The sequence continues at coordinate 18,762,854 of NC_091315.1, forward strand.
TATATATATATATATATATGTCGTGCCGAATATGTAAAACTGGTCAATTAGCAAGAACTCATTTAAAATTAAGTCCTTTCTGAAATTTTCTCTTATACGTTTAAAGATATATTTTTGTCATTAATGTTAATGTAAAAATTTTTAATTTTGCACCAAAAGAATCTTAGAAAACTTACCTAACCTTATTATAACAAGAGCAATATATTTTAGCCTAACTCAACTAAATATATTTTAAATACGTTTACAATAATTTAGTACTAAACAAACACAATCAAATATATTTTTTTCGTTAGGTTCAGAATGATTTTGGCGAAATTGTTGCATACACAAATTTTCACTTGTCCTATATGGCAAGATGAGCGTTGCTATTTAAGCCAAATTCGCAAGTTCTGCCTATTCGGCACGACATATATATATATATATATATATATATATATATATATATATATATATATATATATATATATAGTGTGACTTCCAAACTATTGTTTGGGGACCATGAAATTGACTCGTGTGAGGGCGTGCAACAGGGGGACCCTCTCGCCCCCTTTCTATTTTGTTTGGTCATCAAGGAAGTCACGGAGGCACTCTCCAGCGAGCTCAATATCTGGTTCCTGGACGACGGTACCCTAGCTGGCACAACAGAATCTCTCCTGGAGAACATCAGTAAAATTAAAGACATGGGAGGAAGCCTGGGCCTTTCTTTAAACCCCACCAAATGTGATCCAGAATATTAGTACCGTTTTACCAGGAGCACGAGCCATTGATCCAGCCAATAGCACTCTCCTCGGTGCTCCTCTTGGGTCCAATGCCATCGATCTGATCCTAGGAAAAAGAGTCTCAGACCTCCGGACGATGGAAAGCAGGATGAAAGACATTGACACACACGATGCCTTCTACCTACTCACCAGGTGCCTGTCAACCCCAAAACTTACCTATTTTCTGAGATGCTCCCCAGCCTTCAGCAGTCCAAAACTCAAGGAATATGATTCTCTCCTGAAGGCCATGCTAAAGACTGTATTGAATCTTTCCCTTGACGATGGACAGTGGTTGCAAGCCTCACTTCCGGTCAGGCTTGGAGGGCTAGGAGTACGCAGATCCTCCCAGATTGCTCTACCAGCTGTCCTATCCTCTTCCATTGCATCAAACGAGTTGATAAGACAAATTCTTCCTGACACCCTCAGTGACTCAGCAGGAATAGAAGACCCTAGCTATGTCAGTGCCATCACCGAATGGGAGACTTGCTGCTCCAGCACCAAACCCTAGTGCAGCACTGGCTCACAAACAGTCAAGCTGGGATGGCCCAATTGCTGAAAAGGTGCTTGCCAACATGCTCAGGGCTGCAACATCAGATAGGGAGATTGCCCGTCTCCAGGCTGTGAGTGCACCTCACTCCGGGGACTTCCTCCAAACAGTTCCCATATCGGCAATGGGAACGCGACTCGACCCTAAGACCCTCCGTATTGCAGTGGCTCTGCGCCTTGCTGCCCCAATTCACACACAATATATGTGTATTTGCGGCGAAGTGCAAGCAGACCAATACGGTCTACATGGTCTTAACTGTTCCAAAACCAAGGGCTGGCATGCAAGACACAATGAGGTCAACGACATCATTAAGAGAACCCTTGCTACAGCTGGATGCCCTGCCGAGAGGGAGCCACGATCACTTGCAGCAAACAATACCCACAACCCAGCAAACCGCCCCGACGGGATCACCATCTATCCTTGGAAGAATGGCAAGCTCTTAGCATGGGACTATACCTGTGTGTCCACACTGGCTGACACCTATATCCATCACAGTGTGGGGCGACAGGGAGGAGCTGCTGACCACAGGGAGGAGTACAAGATCAGCAAGTACAGGGACATTAGCCAACAGTATCAATTTGTCCCAGTGGGATCTGAGACCTTGGGATCATGGGGAAAAAATGCCACACGTTTCCTTAAAGAATTGGGTTCCAGACTCATCGACACCACCAGGGACCCAAGGGCAGCCACTTTCATGTTCCAGCGCCTCAGCGTCGCCATCCAGAGGGGAAATGCTTGCTGCATACTTGGCTCACGTCCAGCCTCGGAGGAGCTGGAGGAAATTCATCATCTTTGATACATTGTGCCATTGTATTCATGTTTATGTTTTTTTCTGTAATTGTATTTTGTTTATTAATAAATGTTCACATAGAATAAAAAATATATAGGGGGTGGTAGGAGAAGAAATTATTCAAACAGCTCCGGGAAGAACCTTGAGTTTTCTCTGAGGTACGTTTATTGTCTTCTCTGAGGATGAGTGTCCCCAGTCCAGCTATAGAGGTGGTACTTCCCTATATATTTTATATATATATATATATATATATATATATATATATATATATATATATATATATATATATATGTCGTGCCGAATAGGCAGAACTTGCGATCTTGGTTTAAATAGCAAAGCTCATCTTGCCATATAGGACAAGTGAAAATTTGTGTATGCAATAATTTCGCCAAAATCATTCTGAACCTAACGAAAAAAATATATTTCACTGTGTTTGTTTAGTATTAAATTACTGTAAACAAATCTAAAATATATTTAGTTGGGTTAGGCTAAAATAAATTGCTCTTGTTATAATAGGGTTAGGTAAGTTTTCTAAGATTCTTTTGGTGCAAAATCAAAATTTTTGCATTAACATTAATGAAAAAAATACATCTTTAAACGTATAAGAGAAAATTTTAGAAAGAACTTAATTTTAAATGAGTTCTTGCTAATTGACCAGTTTTACATATTCGGCACGACATATAATTATATATATATATATATATATATATATATATATATATATATATATATATATATATATATATATATATATATATATATATATATATGTCGTGCCGAATAGGCAGAACTTGCGATCTTGGCTTAAATAGCAACGCTCATCTTGCCATATAGGACAAGTGAAAATTTGTGTATGCAATAATTTCGCCAAAATCATTCTGAACCTAACGAAAAAAATATATTTCACTGTGTTTGTTTAGTATTAAATTATTGTAAACAAATCAAAAATATATTTAGTTGGGTTAGGCTAAAATAAATTATTCTTGTTATAATAAGGTTAGGTAAGTTTTCTAAGTTCTTTTTGGTGCAAAATTATAATTTTTTACATCAACATTAATGAAAAAAATATATCTTTAAACGTACAAGAGAAAATTTTAGAAAGGACTTGATTTTAAATGAGTTCTTGCTAATTGACCAGTTTTACATATTCGGCACGACATTATATATATCTATATATATATATATATATATATATATATATATATATATATATATATATATATATATATATATATATATATATATATATATATATATATATATATATATATATATATATATTTATTGTGTCGAATAGGTAAAACTGGTCAATTAGCAAGAACTCATTTAAAATTAAGTCCTTTCTAAAAAAAAATCTTATACGTTTAAAGATGTATTTTCCATTCATGTTAATGTAAAAATTAATAATTTTGTACAAAGAGCACCTTAGAAAACTTACCTTATTATAATAAGAGCAATTTAATTTACCCTAATGCAACTAAGTATATTTTAGATAAGTTTACAATAATTTAATAAACACAATGAAACATTTTTTTTCGTTAGGATGAGAATGATTTTTGCAAAATTATTGCATACACAAATTTTCGCTTGCCTTATTCGGCAAGAAGAGCGTTGATATTTAAGACAGAATCGCAGGTTTTACTTATTCGTGTGTTTGGATCTAAATATTTTTTCTCCGTTTATGCAACAATCGATAAAAGACAGTGTCGTGGTGTACCACCATTCTCGTAAATGTGCTCAAACTGATCATCAAAATATTGAGGAGTTCAGAGGCGCAGAACACGCTCAAACACTTGACAGAAACACTGACAGCTTTACACTCTCTGAATGATCTCAATACTGATGTTCATATATATGCTCAGTTTTTGTATTTATCAACACCCACACTGGTGTATATTAGTGTCCGGAGCCCCAGGGACTCATGCTCAATTTCCACGGTGAGTTTATTGATGGGACACGATGATTTAACGGTGAGAAAATCAAGGCTCTGGGAAATTAGCAAGAGTCACGGCACAAATATGTACATGTATGTGAGGATTTTGTGCCTAGTGTGTGTCCCATCAAGTCTGGCTAAGTGTAAATAATTGGCGAATATCGCCATCTCTGGTGGGTACTCTCATGTTGAGGGAGAGTTGTGTTTCTCTGCATAGCCTAGTGCAACACTGCTGGTCTCTCTCTCTCTCCCTTTTTTTACACAGGGTTTTACAATGTTAGGTTAAGGTTCCCATTTTTAGTCACAGCTAAGAGCTGTTACCTACATCAGCTCATTTGAAAGACTTGGTATTGTAAGAGAGACACAGGAAACAAGATAAAGTTGGAGCTATCTATGGGCTAGCGATTTCGTTTGGTCAGTTGATTTTATTTCGTTGATGTCATTATGGGGTGCGAACATGTTCCAGACTGGAGTCATCTTAGGAATAAATGATCTCAGGTGAAGCGATGTTCTGGAGAAAGATACAGCCAGAGTGTAGTTGCTATTTGCTGCTCGTCTTGAAGCTCACCTCTGTCTCTCTCTCTCTCTCTCTCTCTCTCTCTCTCTCCCTCCCTCCCTCCCTCTTGTTCATTCATTCATTTCGTCCGGTGTGTAATATTTATGAGACACATTCGTTAATGAAAATCGTGACATATTTCCCTCATCACTCGTGTTTTTTTTTTTTTCACTAACTTATAAACATTTCATCGTTGTCTTACGATGAAGAAAAATGATCCATTATTCATTGAAATGTAAAATATTTGCTCATATTATCTTTGGACTTTGTGAAGCCTTACTCAGCCCTGTAACAACTTCAGACAGTATTACCAAGGCTGGCTCCTCCTCAGGAAAATTAATGAATAGAAAAAGAAATAACAGACAAAAATAAACACTTTATTATATAGAAAATAGAAAATATAAAACACTTAAATATGAAATATTAATCCTACATTAAAGAAAATGAAAAACGAAAAATATAAATGATAACTGAATTCAACGCTAATATAAAACTTGGGTGTCTGGTGTTGGTGACACTGCTTGTTGAAATCGTAGCCGTTGCCGATGATGGGGGGGGGGGTCGCAGGTGTTGGTGACCACCACTGGCTAGTTCTTCACAGTATAGCCTTGAGTATTCTATCCCGATGGCAGGAAAGCAAGTTCTTTACCGCTGCAATGATGAGGGGCTACATCCTGCAATTTCATACAGGTGCACAGGTAATTAAATCCAAAAAGGGGAAGTCTCAGGACGTTAGTCCATCTCCATCAGTTCTACTCGTTGATTGGCAGGTGACCCTCTCTGTCATCCAAGCTGGAAAGATAGACAGGTTACCCACTGCTTAAGAAATCACTCTCCATGATAAGTACAATACCTAAAAGATGTGATTATTACAACAGTCAACTTAGAGCAAAACTGAAAGGACTAAGTTTATTATTGGTCAAAAGTGAAGCTTTCAGCCAATAAATCCACTAGAATACAAGGCAGGCATGTACTTACAGTAGTGCTGGGAGCTGTGAGTCTAGTGATTACTTTTGGACCGGAGCCCCACATGTCACCTTTCGGGGGGGGAGAAGGAGGGGAAGGGATAGCGGGAGCTAGACTGACCCTACCTTAAGCAGCCGGCAGTCAAACTATCACTTTCGGGGTGGGGGAAAAAAGGCGGGAATAGCGGGAGCTTGACTTACCCTACCTTAACAAGTAGCCGGCAATGAAACTATTGTTACTATATACTCCCTCGCTACTCCTATCTATTGAACTTTTCCCTCACACTCCCCCATACCAAGACTTATAGTCAAGGAGTATAAGAAGAATAGGAGAGGAAAAAGTTCTAACATATGGAAGTCGCGTAAGGCAAGAAATCTACTGACTGTCACGACTTAACCAGTCAGAGAAATAATTGGATGAACCATTGATATACACAATATGGAACTTAAAAGCCTGGAGTGCCAATGTCCACCTCAAGAGGCGACTGTTGGTTCCCTTAAAAGTTTCTAGGTATATCAAAGGCTTGTGGTCCGTTTCTAAAATGAATTCTTTTCCCAGCAAATAAAATTTAAGTTTGGAGATACCCCACACAAGGGCCAAACATTCCTTTTCTATGGTGGAGTATCTCGTTTCTGCGGGAAGGAGTTTTCGGCTTAGGAAGCATACAGGGAAGGGAGTACCATCATGGTATTGTAGTAGCACCGCACCTAAGCCAGTATTGGAGGCATCAGTTCTTAAGCAAAATGTTTTATTAATATCTGGAATCTTAAGTATAGGGTCTTTCGAAAAGATACTTTTAATCTCATTAAACTTTTCCCGAGCTACGTCGGAAAGTTCAAGAGGTTCCTTCACAGACTTTTTAAGGAAGTCGGATAAGATGCCTGTAATATCAGTAAGGTTCGGAATAAACCGTGCATAAAAATTTACAGAACCAAGAAAGCTACGCATGAGCTTCTTGGTTTTGGGGAATTTAAATTTTAATAAAGCTTTGATCTTACTGGGGAGAGGCTGCAGAGAGTTATTAGAAAGTATCAGTCCAAGATATCTAATCTTGTTATACCCAAGGAAGCATTTGTTCGGCTTGGCAGTGAGGCCATGTGAGCGTAACCTACGCAAAACTGATGTTAATGTTTGGATATGTTTGCCCCACGTGGATGTCATTACGTAAATGTTATCAAAATAAACAAACATTTGGCTTATTACCCAAGACCTTTCTCATCAGTCTCACGTAGGTAGCACAGGCAGTTACCAAACCGAAGGGCATAGTTCTATATTGCATCAGTCCTTGGTGTGTAGGAAAAGCGGTGTACTGCTTAGAAGAAGGATCTAATATTACTTGATATGCCTGATCAATATCAATCTCTGAAAAGAAGGAAGCGTTATAAAATTTGTGTAGATCGCTATCTATTAAGGGCATAGGCTCAGCATCCCACCGAGTTATAGCATTAAGGCCTCTGAAGTCAATAGTAAGTCTATATGAATTATCCTCCTTCTTAACCATGACTACTGGTGAACAATATGAAGATACTGAAGGTTCAATGATCTTTAGTTTTAATAATTTGTCTACCTCTCGGTCAAATGCATCCCTAAGGTGAACTGGAACTGGGTATAATTTTCATTTGATAGGATTGTCCGTCACTAAGTCAATCTTATGGACTACCGTGGAGGTAACACCTGGAATATCAGTAAAGACGTCTGAAAAGTTACTCACACATTGAAGTAGTTCATGTCTCTTATGGTCATCCAAAGATTCATTAATATTAATGTTGGTAGCATCCGAGTGGTCAAGAATCACCAAATCATGTAGTTCTTCATCATAGTCTAAGTTAGAGGTGTCAATTACGCACACTTTACATTCTTCAGTTGTCGTATCAAGTTCGTGTGGAAAAACTAAGTCAAAGTTATTAAGGCAGTTAACCGAATTTCTTCGGTAATATTTCTTAAGGATGTTGATATGATAAAGCTTAGGTTTCCCCTTGACTTCTATGAGGTAGTCAACTTTCCCACAAATTTTTAATACTTTATATGGACCTTTCCATGCTACTAATAATTTATTTGACTTGATAGGCAAAAGTACAAGAACTTTATCCCCTACTTTAAAACTTCTCCTCTGACTTTTGGAATCAAAATAGGTTTTGTACTGGTCCATTGACAAACTTAAGTTTTTCGAAACTATGTCAGAGGTCTCCTCGAGTTTGGATCTAAGGTCAAGGAGAAACTGGTAAGAAGACTGAACCTCTGCATTCACCTCCTCATTAGTCCATAAGTCATGAAGGATGGACAATGGGCCTCTGGCCAGTCTACCATAGAGAAGTTCAAAAGGTGAAAACCCCAAAGAGTCACTGGGAACTTCCCTCATGGCAAACAAAGCACAGGGTAGGTAACGATGCCACTCCTTAGGTTTAAGGGAGCAAAGTTTCCTTAAAATGGACTTGAGAATTGAATGCTGGCGCTCAATCCTCCCATTACAGCTGGGATGATAGGGTGTGGTGAAGAGAGGCTTCACTCCCAGAAGTTGGTATAGATGTTGCATTAAGTCAGATGTGAATTGTGTCCCACGGTCAGACAAAATTTCTCTAGGGATGCCCACTCTGGAGAAGATGGACAAAAGGGCTTCAGCCACCTCTGTAGTGGTTATGGTCTTTAAGGGTATGGCCTCAGGGAAACTCGAAGCATAATCAACTAATGTTAATATATATCTATGTCCCCCAGATGAAAGTGGAGATAAAGGACCAACGATGTCAATAGCTACTCTTTCAAAAGGTACCGTAAAGACTGGCATTTTGACCATAGGTACTCGCCTGGTACCTCGGGAGGATGACAGTTGGCAAACTACACGATCTACAATAGGTAGTGATATCTGAGGACATTTTTGGCCAAAAATAGGTTTCCCTAATTTTATTTAAGGTTTTACGATGCGAGAAATGTCCGGCCACTGGCAGGTCATGAGCCATTTTAAGAACAGTCTCTCTGCATTGACTTGGAACAACTAAGATGGAATAGTCTGTCTCATCTGAATTTAATTTGAATACTGACTTGTACAAGATACCTTTTATATATTCAAATTTATATGAAAAGTTTTTCCTTTGGATAACTTGATTTTGTTTAGCGGCGTTATGGCAATTCTGAAGAGAAGGGCAATTACGTTGTAAATTGACAAAGGAGTCCTTCGATACATCTAAAGGCTTAAAGTCAGGGAAAATCAAAGGATGGACAGTAGGAGAAGCCTGGGCTTTGGTCTGAGCCCTAGTCAAGACATTTATAGTATCGGAGGTGATATCTTCACTTTCATCTAATAAGTGAACCGGTGATCCTACTATCTCGCTTTCGAGAGTAGCATCACTGTTTTTAATCCCACATGAATCTCACGAGACATTGTCTCATCTGAACTTTCGAGGGGCTTCTCTGACTCTACAGAAAGAGGATCTGAAACACCTATGTCCATCTTTGGTGATGAAAGGTCAACCTCAGAAGGAAGAATGGCACCTTTTACATTACCTATTAGTACGGAGCAAGAAGTGATGGAAGCTAGTACGGCTTCAGACCAACCTGTGAACCATTTAGGCCTAATGTAACAACGGATGGTAGGAAAAGTGTCCGTACGGCCCAAGTAGTCTGAAAGTATAGCAGAGGAATGAGTTTCTTTACGGTAAGGGAACAGCTTATCAGAAATGACTATACATGTGCATCCAGTGTCTCGTAAAATGGTAGATACATTAAGTCCATTAACTGTTCCTGAACAGAAGGGTGCTTGGTCATTACAGTCTTTAAAACATCTTCCAACTTTTTGGACCTTCTTAGAAGGACAATCTGGACGTTTAGTCCCTTAACACCACACAAATGACAAACAGGAATAAAAGAAGTCATTTTACTTTCCACTAGAGGCTTTGATTTCTTAAGGTCTGATGAACCCTTGCCCTTAGGGTTCGATCCCTTTAGGTCTTTATAGGAATTGTGAGCCTCAGCATACAGGTCAGCAGCCTCAGCAACTTCCTCAGCTTTAATCAGGTTACGTTCTCTGATGAATGTTCGTATCTGATGGGGAAGAGCTGTCAGGAACTGGTCAGCAACCATGAAGTCTCTAAGAGATTCATAACTGTGATCAATTCCTGAACTCTCTATCCAAAAGTCAAACAAACGAAAGAGTGTTACCTGTAACTGCTGAAAGTTCTGGCCAGGCTGTAAGGTGGCATACCTGAAATCTTTCCTGTAAGAATTAGTGGTTTTTTGATATGCTTTAAGGATTGCCTTCTTCAGTAGGTTATAATTACATATATCCTGCGACAAAGTTGCATAGATATTCAAAGCTGTACCAGAAAATAACATTCCTAACCTGGTAGCCCAGGTGTCAGTAGGCAATTCACAGAGGGTAGCGGTATTTTCAAACCTGATAATGTATGAAGTTTTGTCTTCCCCCTCTGTGAAGGGAGGTAAATTAGGTGTTGGAATATGTGCACTGACTGCACATTGTTCCATTACTCCTTCCTCTAATTGTTGTTGTGTAAAAGTTAACTTTTTATTCTCTAATTCAAGGCGAGATTTTTCGAGCTCGCGATCCTTTTCTCTCTCTATTAACTCAAGTTCTCTAGCTTTTTCCTCAACTTCTCTATCGTTTGCTCTTTCCTCAAGTTCTCTTATTTTAGCCGCCTGTTCCTCACGTATTTTAGCCTGTTCCTCACATTCTCTAGCTCTTTCTTCACGATCAAGTCTATCACGCTCCTTTTTGTCTTCTCTTTCTGTCTTGGATTTCTCTCTCACTTCTCTCTCTCTACTTTTTCTCCTGTCTTTCAAGGTTCTCTTTCTCCTTTTTCTCTTCTCTTTCGATTCTCTCTCCTTTTTCTCTTCTCTTTCGATTCTCTCTCCTTTTTCTCTTCTCTTTCGATTCTCTCTCCTTTTCTTCTTCTCTTTCCCTTTCTGTCTTTCTTCTCTCTCAATTCTCTCTCTTTCAAGTCTTTCCTGGATCTTAGCACTAATGAAAGATTCTAATTTTTTCCCTGTTATTCCTAACTTACTTCCAGCGTTCATCCAAAACTGGTATTCCTCCATGCTTGCAAGAATAACTTAAACTATCAGGGGAAATGAAACGGGTATTAAAGAAAACGGAGGGTTCAATTCCTGCTCCGCTCAAACTGTAAATAAACCAGAGGGCTCGATCCCTGCTTCAATTAAACAATATTAATTAAAACAAAGGGCTCTATGCCGGCTCCGAGCAAACAGTAAGTAGAATGGGGTCACTTGACCATCCAATCTTCTCACCAACAAATCAAGAGTGTCCTATGACACTCCTATGACAAATTGTCACTGGAAAATCTCGGGTCCCTAGAGTCTAATCCTCCGAAGCGTTTCAAGCTCACACAAAAATAGATGGCAGAATTAACTAATATTCCTGCCTTGACTTGACTTACAATAAATTGAGACCATAACAATCACCAAATCTTTTAAATACCTGTACTGTAGTCCTACCATAGAGAATGATTACTCATGGCTGGTGGTAACCGTCTGTGGTATGCGGCGTTAAAGTTCCAATGGTAGATTCGAGATGGAGTTGAATCTTGATTCAGTAGAGTTGATCCTGGCAAGGTCGCCACTTGTGAAGGCTTACTCAGCCCTGTAACAACTTCATTCAGTATTACTCAGGCTGGCTCCTCCTCAGGAAAATTAATGAATAGAAAAAGAAATAAACATAAACACTTTATTATATAGAAAATATAAAATATAAAACACTTAAATATGAAATATTAATCCTACATTAAAGAAAATGAAAAATGAAAAATATAAATGATAACTGAATTCAACGCTAATATAAAACTTGGGTGTCTGGTGTTGGTGACACTGCTTGTTGAAATCGTAGCCGTTGCCGATGATGGGGGGGGGGTCGCAGGTGTTGGTGACCACCACTGGCTAGTTCTTCACAGTATAGCCTTGAGTATTCTATCCCGATGGCAGGAAAGCAGGTTCTTTACCGCTGCAATGATGAGGGGCTACATCCTGCAATTTCATACAGGTGCACAGGTAATTAAATCCAAAAAGGGGAAGTCTCAGGACGTTAGTCCATCTCCATCAGTTCTACTCGTTGATTGGCAGGTGACCCTCTCTGTCATCCAAGCTGGAAAGATAGACAGGTTACCCACTGCTTAAGAAATCACTCTCCATGATAAGTACAATACCTAAAAGATGTGATTATTACAACAGTCAACTTAGAGCAAAACTGAAAGGACTAAGTTTATTATTGGTCAAAAGCTTTCAACCAGTAAATCCACTAGAATACAAGGCAGGCATGTACTTACAGTAGTGTTGGGAGCTGTGAGTCTAGTGATTACTGTTTGGACCAGAGCCCCACACGTCACCTTTCGGGGGGGGGAGAAGGAGGGAAAGGGATAGGGGGAGCTAGACTGACCCTACCTTAACAAGCAGCCGGCAGTCAAACTATCACTTTCAGGGTGGGGAAAAAAGGCGGGAATAGCGGGAGCTTGACTTACCCTACCTTAACAAGTAGCCGGCAATGAAACTATTGTTACTATATACTCCCTCGCTACTCCTATCTATTGAACTTTTCCCTCACAGACTTCTATAGCACAACAAATGTATTATAACAAGCGCAATTTAATTTAGCCTAATCCATCTAAATATACTTTAGATAAGTTTACAATAATTTAATAATAAACACAATGAAATATATTATTACATATATATATATATATATATATATATATATATATATATATATATATATATATATATATATATATATATATATATATTATAAAATTTCAACAAGTCGGCTGCCTCCCACCGAGGCAGGGTGACCCAAAAAGAAACAAAAATCCCTGAAAAGAAAATACTTTCATCATTCAACACTTTCACCTCACACATAATCACTGTCGTTGCAGAGGCGCCCAGATGCAACAGTTTAGAAGCATATATAAAGATACATAACATATCCCTCCAAACTGCCAATATCCCAAACCCCTCCTTTAAAGTGCAGACATTGTACTTCCCATTTCCAGGACTCAAGTCCGGCTATATAAAAATAACCGGTTTCCCTGAATCCATTCACTAAATATTACCCTGCTCACACTCAACAGCTCGTCAGGTCCCAAATACCATTCGACTACATTCACTCCTAACACGCTCACACATGCTTGCTGGAAGTCCAAGCCCCTCGCCCAGAAAACATCCTTTACCCCCTCCCTCCAGCCTTTTCGAGAACGACCCCTACCCCGCCTTCCTTCCCCTACAGATTTATACGCTCTCCAACTCTTTCTACTTTGATCCATTCTCTCTAAATGACCAAACCACCTCAACAACCCCTCTTCAGCCCTCTGACTAATACTTTTAATAACTCCACACCTAATTTCCTCACTCCGAATTTTCTGCATAATATTTACACCACACATTGCCCTTAGACAGGACATCTCCACTGCCTCCAACCGCCTCCTCGCTGCTGCATTTACAACCCAAGCTTCACACCCATATAAGAGTGTTGGTACTAATATACTTCCGTACATTTCCTTCTCTGCCTCCATGAATAACGTTTTTTGTCTCCACATATAACTCAATGCACCACTCGCCTTTTTTCCTTCATCAGTTCTATGGTTAACCTCATCCTTCATAAACAGACCCGCTGACAAGTCAACTCCCAAATATCTGAAAACATTCACTTCTTACATACTTCTCTCTAATGTGATATCTAATTTTTCTTTATCTACATCATTTGATACCCTCATCACCTTACTAAACTTTGCAACTTTTCTTTAGAAACTGCGCTATATATATATATATATATATATATATATATATATATATATATATATATATATATAGATATATATTTATATATGCGCGCGCGCCCGTGACTACGTACCAAGTGTTGATAGTCACTGGTCCACGTACAAGGAAATGTATATTTATCATAGTTACTCCAGCTATATTATGGTTACTCCAGCTATATTCTAGTTACTCCAGCTATATTATAGTTACTCCAGCTATATTATAGTTACTCCAGCTATATTATAGTTACTCCAGCTATATTATAGTTACTCCAGCTATATTATAGTTACTCCAGCTATATTATAGTTACTCCAGCTATATTATAGTTACTCCTGCTATATTATAGTTACTCTTGCTATATTATAGTTACTCCTGCTATATTATAGTGTAAATGTTCTGTGCAGGTGTTTGGCGCAGCTCGTAATCTAACACAGCTGGTAATTTATACGGGTGTCTGGGAGAGCAGGTGTTGCATGCAGGTGTCCGGCAGAGCAGGTGTTCCATGCAGGTGCGCGGGAGAGCTGGTGTTCCATGCAGGTGTCCGGCAGAGCAGGTGTTCCATGCAGGTGCGCGGGAGAGCTGGTGTTCCATGCAGGTGTGCGGGAGAGCTGGTGTTCCATGCAGGTGTGCGGGAGAGCTGGTGTTCCATGCAGGTGTGCGGGAGAGCTGGTGTTCCATGCAGGTGTGCGGGAGAGCTGGTGTTCCATGCAGGTGCGCGGGAGAGCTGGTGTTCCATGCAGGTGTGCGGGAGAGCTGGTGTTCCATGCAGGTGTGCGGGAGAGCTGGTGTTCCATGCAGGTGTGCGGGAGAGCTGGTGTTCCATGCAGGTGTGCGGGAGAGCTGGTGTTCCATGCAGGTGTGCGGGAGAGCTGGTGTTCCATGCAGGTGTACGGGAGAGCTGGTGTTCCATGCAGGTGTGCGGGAGAGCTGGTGTTCCATGCAGGTGTGCGGGAGAGCTGGTGTTCCATGCAGGTGTGCGGGAGAGCTGGTGTTCCATGCAGGTGTGCGGGAGAGCTGTTGATCCATGCAGGTGTGCAGGAGAGCTGTTGTTCCATGCAGATGTGCGGGAGAGCTGGTGTTCCATGCAGGTGTGCGGGAGAGCTGTTGTTCCATGCAGGTGTGCGGGAGAGCTGGTGTTCCATGCAGGTGTGCGGGAGAGCTGGTGTTCCATGCAGGTGTGCGGGAGAGCTGGTGTTCCATGCAGGTGTGCGGGAGAGCTGGTGTTCCATGCAGGTGTACGGGAGAGCTGGTGTTCCATGCAGGTGTGCGGGAGAGCTGGTGTTCCATGCAGGTGTGCGGGAGAACTGGTGTTCCATACAGGTGTGCGGGAGAGCTGTTGATCCATGCAGGTGTGCAGGAGAGCTGTTGTTCCATGCAGGTGTGCGGGAGAGCTGGTGTTCCATGCAGGTGTGCGGGAGAGCTGGTGTTCCATGCAGGTGTGCGGGAGAGCTGGTGTTCCATGCAGGTGTGCGGGAGAGCTGGTGTTCCATGCAGGTGTGCGGGAGAGCTGGAATTCGATTATATAACATTTGGGAAGGTTAGAACGAGCATGGTCACTGACGGTAGTCTCTGTTGAAGATCATCGTCTGCCTTTATGGCTTAGCGGCACAGTGCAGGCGATACTCTCCTGGCTTTCTCCTCTCCGAGGCTTCATATTCCAGCTGAGGCTGTACAAAAGTTCGTGTCTCGCATACTTATACAGAGACACAGGATATACTATACATGCACGGAAACGCCAGGAAAGGCGCTTCATGTGATCGTATTTGCTTGGACCTTCCCTCTTTTCTGCAACATTGCAAGCTCCTGATGTGTTGATTGCAACACGGAAGGCCTAGAGTTATTAAATTTCCCAGTGGTTGTTTTGCATATGTATGTATATATTTACTTTATTTTCACGCTTATTTATTTGATGCCTTAATGTACGTAGAGTCGAAGGTTTTCGAAAAGTTTCCTACTGGTGCTTGCCTTATCAATCAGGCTGGTACTGTCGGCGGCCCGCTAGCCCACATATTACTATCTGATAAATTAGACACATGTGCAACTCTTGGGCATCTTTATTGAGGAAACGTTTCGCCACACAGTGGCTTCATCAGTCCATACAGAGGAGAATCTTGAAGAACAGGAGGAGAATGAGGTAATCAGTCCCTCAGCCTTGAGTCGATGTGGTCAGTCCATCAATCTTGAATCATATCGACTCAAGGATGAGGGACTGATTACCTCATTCTCCTCCTGTTCTTCAAGATTCTCCTCTGTATGGACTGATGAAGCCACTGCGTGGCGAAACGTTACCTCAATAAAGATGCCCAAGAGTTGCACATGTGTCTAATTTATCAACATGTCGGTTCTCTGAACCATTCATCTACAAATATTACTATCTGGTTGATCCAGCACTCGACGGAGGTGCTTGTCCAAATTTCCTCTTGAAGACTTGTACACTTGTGCGGTGACGAGAGTAGCGTGTCTTAACAAGGTTGTTCACCAGGATGCCAGTGTGGTAAAACATTGACCAGGTGTAGTATATTGTATGTTAGTGTAGCAGTGACGAGGCTGACACCAATACCAGTATTGTGAGTGGTAGAGATATCGCGAGTGTAGTAGTGGTCGAGGAGGTGGAGGTAGAGATGGAGGTAGAGATGGAGGTGGAGATGGAGGTGGTGATGGAGGTGGAGATGGAGGTGGAGATGGAGGTGGAGATGGAGATGGAGGTGGTGATGGAGGTGGTGATGGAGATGGAGGTGGTGATGGAGATGGTGATGGAGGTGGTGATGGAGATGGTGATGGAGGTGGAGATGGAGGTGGTGATGGAGATGGTGATGGAGGTGGAGATGGAGGTGGTGATGGAGATGGTGATGGAGGTGGAGATGGAGGTGGTGATGGAGATGGTGATGGAGGTGGAGATGGAGGTGGTGATGGAGATGGTGATGGAGGTGGAGGTAGAGGTAGAGGTAGAGGTGGAGGTGGAGGTGGAGGTAGAGGTAGAGGTAGAGGTGGAGTTCAGTTGATGCACAACGAATGCTTCAAATTATTCCTAATGCACAAATCCATGTATCAGACTGCGTCTCTAGCACCCACATCCTCCCCCCCAGGTCTCTCTACGCTCCCTTATCTCCCCTCTCCTCCCCTCCCCTCTCTCATTATCCCCCTCTATTTACAACCTCATATAGCATCTGTTCATCCAGATGTAGCACTGGCATCCGGGATGGTATAAGTGTCCAAAAAGGTGGGTGATACATGTGTCAGTGTGCTGACCTTACTCACCTCCGTCTTCACCTGGATCACACCTCTTTACAAATTATTTTAACTTTTGATGGCACCGACAGATGGAGCGCGACAGCGTCACGTATTGGGAAGTTACGACTTCCACCCACAGATAGGGCACTGCCACCCACGGGTGAGGCACTGCCACCTGCAGATCGGGGCACTCAGCTGCAAATAATGGTGGTTCAGATTACAGTTGAAAGCTGGTGGTTACAGTCTCCAAGTTAGCACTCAGCCACTGACAGTCAGTCAGTCAACTATAAACAGTACTTCACAGAAATTAAAAGATACTGAAAGCAGTATAAAAGTTTAAATATATGTCACATTAACAACCTGAAAAAGTTCTCAGTCTGACCTTGAACTTGGAACTAGCCAGACATCATGGTTCAGTGAATACGTCCACTAAAGATGGTAAAAACGTAGTTTATAGAGCAAGTTTTTGCTGTCGCTATGTTTCGCTCAGTGTTGAGCTGAACACCGAGTTGGTTTAAAAAAGTGACAAACAGGGAGTCACCTAACCTTACCTTTGATATACCTTTGATGATTTCCGAGAGTTTTTCTTCTCCCTGAGCCGGGCCATGGGCCAGGTTCGTCTGGTATTTGCCTGGTCAGCCAGGCTGTTGCTGCTAGTGTCCCGGTACAGTAGCCGTGACAACCCGGAGACACACCACGAGAGACATTCTCAAGATACGAAACAAGTGAACCACTAAAAATCTACCGTCCTGGGGGACACTTAACGACAATTTCATCTCCATCACTAACCAGCTAATAGGAAGAGGCAATTAGAGAGGTTTGGGTCTTTTGTGAGTAAGAAAGAAAAGGGAGAGAGGTGAAGAGAGGAAAGGTCAGGTACTCGCGAGTATTGTGGAGATGAGACCATTTTACAATGTACTAAGAGAGGCAGGCGAGTACAGGAACAATACAGTGTACTGGGAGAGGCGAGTACAGGAACATTACAGTGTACTGGGAGAGGCGAGTACAGGAACAATACAGTGTACTGGGAGAGGCAAGTACAGGAACATTACAGTATACTGGGAGAGGCAAGTACATGAACAATACAGTGTACTGGGAGAGACAAGTACAGGAACATTACAGTATACTGGGAGAGGCGAGTACAGGAACATTACAGTGTACTGGGAGAGGCGAGTACAGGAACAATACAGTGTACTGGGAGAGGCAAGTACAGGAACATTACAGTGTACTGGGAGAGGCAAGTACATGAACAATACAGTGTACTGGGAGAGACAAGTACAGGAACATTACAGTATACTGGGAGAGGCGAGTACATGAACAATACAGTGTACTGGGAGAGACAAGTACAGGAACATTACAGTATACTGGGAGAGGCGAGTACAGGAACATTACAGTGTACTGGGAGAGGCAAGTACAGGAACATTACAGTGTACTGGGAGAGGCAAGTACAGGAACATTACAGTGTACTGGGAGAGGCAAGTACAGGAACATTACAGTGTACTGGGAGAGGCAAGTACAGGAACATTACAGTGTACTGGGAGAGGCAAGTACAGGAACATTACAGTGTACTGGGAGAGGCAAGTACAGGAACATTACAGTGTACTGGGAGAGGCAAGTACAGGAACATTACAGTGTACTGGGAGAGGCGAGTACAGGAACATTACAGTGTACTGGGAGAGGCAAGTACAGGAACATTACAGTGTACTGGGAGAGGCAAGTACAGGAACATTACAGTGTACTGGGAGAGGCAAGTACAGGAACATTACAGTGTACTGGGAGAGGCAAGTACAGGAACATTACAGTGTACTGGGAGAGGCAAGTACAGGAACATTACAGTGTACTGGGAGAGGCAAGTACAGGAACATTACAGTGTACTGGGAGAGGCAAGTACAGGAACATTACAGTGTACTGGGAGAGGCAAGTACAGGAACATTACAGTGTACTGGGAGAGGCAAGTACAGGAACATTACAGTGTACTGGGAGAGGCAAGTACAGGAACATTACAGTGTACTGGGAGAGGCAAGTACAGGAACATTACAGTGTACTGGGAGAGGCAAGTACAGGAACATTACAGTGTACTGGGAGAGGCAAGTACAGGAACATTACAGTGTACTGGGAGAGGCAAGTACAGGAACATTACAGTGTACTGGGAGAGGCAAGTACAGGAACATTACAGTGTACTGGGAGAGGCAAGTACAGGAACATTACAGTGTACTGGGAGAGGCAAGTACAGGAACATTACAGTGTACTGGGAGAGGCGAGTACAGGAACATTACACAATATACAGCCACACTAGGAGTGTATCAGTAGGACACACACACTAGGTGTATTGTGACAACGTTTCCTCCACTGCGGACTGCCATCACACACTCACTGACAGTGTACTCACCTATTTGTACTCACCTATTTGTGGTTGCAGGGGTCGAGTCTTAGCTCCTGGCCCCGCCTCTTCACCGGTTGCTACTGGGCCCTCTCTCTCCCCGCTCCATGAGCTTTATCAAACCTCGTCTTAAAACTGTGTATGGTTCCTGCCTCCACTACGTCATTTTCTAGGCTATTCCACTGCCTTACAACTCTATGACTGAAGAAATACTTCCTACTATCTCTCTGACTCATTTGTGTCTTCAACTTCCAATTGTGGCCTCTTGTTTCTGTGTCCCCTCCCTGGAACATCCTGTCTTTGTCCACCTTGTCTATTCCACGCAGTATTTTATATGTCGTTATCATGTCTCCCCTGACCCTCCTGTCCTCCAGTGTCGTCAGGCCGATTTCCCTTAATCTTTCTTCATAGGACATTCCCCTTAGCTCTGGAACTAACCTTGTCGCAAACCTTTGTACTTTCTCTAGTTTCTTGACGTGCTTTATCAAGTGCGGGTTCCAAACAGGTGCTGCATACTCCAGTATGGGCCTGACATACACGGTGTACAGTGTCTTGAATGATTCCTTACTAAGGTATCGGAATGCTGTTCTCAGGTTTGCCAGGCGCCCATATGCTGCAGCAGTTATCTGATTGATGTGTGCTTCCGGAGACATGCTCGGTGTTATACTCACCCCAAGATCTTTCTCCTTGAGTGAGGTTTGCAGTCTTTGGCCACCTAGCCTATACTCTGTCTGTGGTCTTCTGTGCCCTTCCCCTATCTTCATGACTTTGCATTTGGCAGGATTAAATTCGAGAAGCCATTTGCTGGACCAGGTGTCCAGTCTGTCCAGGTCTCTTTGAAGTCCTGCCTGGTCCTCATCAGTGTGTGTGTGTGTGTGTGTGTGTGTGTGTGTGTGTGTGATGGCAGTGTGTAGCACTCACTGGCAGTGTGTGTGTGTGTGATGGCAGTGTGTAGAACTCGCTGGCAATTTGTAGCACTCACTGGCAGTGTGTGTGTGTGTGTGTGTGTGTGTGTGTGTGTGTGTGTGATGGCAGTGTGTAGCACTCACTGGCTGTGTGTGTCTGTGATGGCAGTGTGTACTCACCTATTTGTACTCGCCTATTTGTGGTTGCAGGGGTCGAGTCACAGCTCTCACTGGCCGTGTGTGATGGCAGTGTGTAGCACTCACTGGCAGTGTGTGTGTGTGTTGGCAGTGTGTAGCACTCACTGGTAGTGTTGTGGGGAAGGGCAGTGTGTAGTACTCACTGGCAGTGTGTGTGTGTGTGATGGCATGGTGTAGCACTCACTGGCAGTGTGTAGCACTCACTGGCAGTGTGTAGCACTCACTGGCAGTGTGTAGCACACACCGGCAGTGTTGTGGGGGAGGGCATTGTGTAGCACTCACTGGCAGTGTGTGTGTGTGTGATGGCAGTGTGTAACACTCACTGGCAGTGTTGTAGTGGAGGGTAGTGTGTAGCACACACCGGCAGTGTTGTGGGGGAGGGCAGTGTGTAGCACACACCGGCACTGTTGTGGGGGAGGGCAGTGTGTAGCACACACCGGCACTGTTGTGAGGGAGGGCAGTGTGTAGCACACACCGGCACTGTTGTGGGGGAGGGCAGTGTGTAGCACTCACTGGCAGTTTTTCAACTCTGTTATTTGCGTGTCATTCTCTATACAGTCTAACATGAAGTCTGAGGTTGAGCCCAAGAAATATTTTAAAAGTTTTCTCACCAGATTAAATAGCAGGGAAAAAAATGATGATGCTAGGGGAAAAAAAAGAATATATATAAAACTAGTGAATTTCTGTATGCCTTCCCCGCGGGTGTCATTAATAGAAAATAAGATTAACCCAAGATTTTTACGTGTTGCGTACGTGAGATGATCCTTTAATGACAACCTGAAATACTGGTGCGTGTATTTATACACTGGAGGAGAGTAAATACGTAACACACGGTGGAGAGTTACTAGTACTGTTTAATGATACTTAACCTTGATTATTAACCTTGATGGTGATGCACAGAAAATATCAGTGAACCATCTGCCGGTATTCACCTGCCTGGTGTACAGATGGCGCTCTCACCTGTGTAATCGGTACTGTAGTACATACATGGCCTACTCACCTGTGTAACTAGTGCTGCAGTACATACATGGCCTACTCACCTGTGTAACTAGTGCTGCAGTACATACATGGCCTACTCACCTGTGTAACTAGTACTGCAGTACATACATGGCCTACTCACCTGTGTAACTAGTGCTGCAGTAGAGATGGCGCGCGTCTCACTTTTAAATATACGTAGCTGCAACTACGACAGGCAGGTGACGACTCAGCTCTTAAATTATACATGTTCTATATATTGAGTGTGATGGCTGGATGCAGAGAGTGGTTAATAGTGACATAATGTAAGAGGACCACACCTGCGCATCTCTCCTCAAAATGTAGATATAACTGGTATGAGTTATGATCACTTTCAAGTAGCGATCAATCTTCTTATCAGTAAGAATTAGCAATTAATAGCTTGTGTGTGTGTGTGTGAATAATTTTAATTCTGCAGGTGGGTTGACTCTCTTCATAGAATATTTCTTGGAAGAGCTATCACCATCTTCAGTTATCGTGTTGTGGAACATGACATAATACTGTACAAACATGTTACCTAACATAAAGTATACATTAGTAAACTATGATAAAAAAATATTAGGTAAAGAAAGCAATGAGGAATTAATGTTTTGTTGCGTGAATCACTCTGTTGCTTCTTAAGACAGAAACATTGAATATAGACAGGAAACTGAACTCGCATTGACCTCTGTCAGTCTCTTGCTTGACCTCTGTCGGTATGTTGATTGACCTCTGTCAGTCTCTTGCTTGACCTCTGTCAGCCTCTTGTTCGACCTCTGTCAGTCTTCCAACACACGTCAAGATCACAAACACAGCAGAAACAGCAGATGTATCACTGGACACATACAGTCTCAAGTTGTTAATGTTATGACGCTGGAAAGCAGACTATTTCACATTTCTGCTCGAGCAGTACGTGTTTTGGTGTCTATATAAAGAATCTCTTGCAACATTACTATTTCTGTCTCCAACAAGTCTGATTTGTCAAGGACTTCGATTTTATTACGGGCAGAGAGAGGCAGGAGGAGAAGAGGGAAGGGAGGGGGTAAGGAGGAGGAGGAAGGGAAACACTCACATCTCACCAGTACAAGTCAGGTTCACTGGTGCTGGTGAAACATGTCACCAGTACAAGTCAGGTTCACTGGTGCTGGTGGAACATGTCACCAGTACAAGTCAGGTTCACTGGTGCTGGTGAAACATGTCACCAGTACAAGTCAGGTTCACTGGTGCTGGTGGAACATGTCACCAGTACAAGTCAGGTTCACTGGTGCTGGTGGAACATGTCACCAGTACAAGTCAGGTTCACTGGTGCTGGTGGAACATGTCACCAGTACAAGTCAGGTTCACTGGTGCTGGTGGAACATGTCACCAGTACAAGTCAGGTTCACTGGTGCTGGTGGAACATGTCACCAGTACAAGTCAGGTTCACTGGTGCTGGTGGAACATGTCGCCAGTACAAGTCAGGTTCACTGGTGCTGGTGAAACATGTCGCCAGTACAAGTCAGGCTCACTGGTGCTGGTGGAACATGTCACCAGTACAAGTCAGGTTCACTGGTGCTGGTGGAACATGTCGCCAGTACAAGTCAGGTTCACTGGTGCTGGTGAAACATGTCGCCAGTACAAGTCAGGTTCACTGGTGCTGGTGAAACATGTCGCCAGTACAAGTCAGGCTCACTGGTGCTGGTGGAACATGTCACCAGTACAAGTCAGGTTCACTGGTGCTGGTGGAACATATCACCAGTACAAGTCAGGTTCACTGGTGCTGGTGGAACATATCACCAGTACAAGTCAGGCTCACTGGTGCTGGTGGAACATGTCACCAGTACAAGTCAGGCTCACTGGTGCTGGTGGAACATGTCACCAGTACAAGTCAGGCTCACTGGTGCTGGTGGAACATGTCACCAGTACAAGTCAGGCTCACTGGTGCTGGTGGAACATGTCACCAGTACAAGTCAGGCTCACTGGTGCTGAACATGTGAATGTAATCCAACTTGTAATATTTTTTTACATAAAGCAGTAAACTAGTATGGAGTCATTAAGTATAAGGTGGAGGCTCCATCCTCCGTTCTACAGAATTAAACCCACTCATGTCCCGGTTTTTAACAGCCATGAAAACCAGATATTTGAGGCTGGTTACGGATTTAAAAGTACCCTTCATGCTGAAATGACGCAGCCTCTCATGTCTGTGGAGAGATCGATCCCAAATCTGCACACTGAAATCACTCCCTGTGCAGAAAAGAAGCTCGGCAGACTGGAGAAAATACCCCAAATTAAGATCAGGGATAACTACGTTAAGAATTAGTAGAGAAATTAATAAGTGTTAAGGAACCGAGACTATTCAACATCCTGTTTTTAAACGGAATTTGATGAGTTCCTCAAGACAATGGTTGATCATCCAGCCTGTGGCTTGCACCCAGAAACCGTCATGTAGGCAACATACAGGTAACTCTTACTGGTCGATGTTACAAAAAAAAACGCGCTATCTATAAATTATACACATCTCCAGAGAATACTAGAAGGTGTGCCCCTCTAGCACTGAGCCTGTTTGTGTGGTGATATAACAAGTAGTCGGTAAACTTGAACAGTTATCCGTTAGAATTACAAAAAAGTTTTAAAAGTGCTTTAGGACTGCAACTGATGGGATACTAACTAAAGAAAAAAAATTGAGATGTTTATTTACAAAGTTGTCTAGGTGGACAAGATCAAAGTAAATCAGTTTGATATAAATTAAGATATAAGCTGCTACACTTCTCTCGTAGTAGTACAGTACTGAAGGAACAGTTTGTATCTTTATGACTCTTAAAGTACCGTGCTGTATAGTCCTTGTGGCTTAGCGCTTCTTTTTGATTATAATAATAATTAAAGTACCGTCTGGCACGTAGTCAACAATTATAACAATACTAGTATATACAAGTGTGTGAGAATGTGTGTATGTGCTCAGAGTTGTTCGTTATGTCTCAGTAAGACTCGACTCGACTTAAACCATGACTGACTAAACGTCCTCAAATAATCTAACTTCTTGACCAACCATGCAATCAAAACTAGCTTGCTTGAACAGTCAGACGAACGATTCGCTGAACAGCAATATAACAAGCAGCAGCACAGCGTCAAGAACGAGGAGACAAAATAACGACCCTAACTGAGGACCTTCAGCAGATCCTTCATAAAAGACAAAACTCCCATAATTCTGAATCTAGGTTCATCATAACCAAATCTCCGACTACGACGGTGCGCAGATACTAGACAAAATAAGTCATAAGCTATAGCTTATTATCTGAGTAAACCTCGAGTGTCAGTACGACACACAACCTCAGTAAAACGTCAAAAATCACTAAATCTGAACTATGCTGTGTGAACAGAGTTACACAGAGCTACGAGAAGTATATTTCGACTCACCACAGACACCATACTCTACCAAAACAGTGTCTAAATAACGAACAAACAGCCAAAGACGAGAGAGAGAGAGAGAGAGAGACAGACAGAGACAGAGACAGAGACAGAGACAGAGACAGACAGAGACAGAGACGTGTTGGTCGAACAAGGAACAGCAAAGGAGAGAGCAAGCTAGGGAGGTCAATCTCCAAGCTCAGGTGCGATCACGTGATTCTCCCGTGGCTACTCCCGAGAAGCCGGCAGGTAAACAAGCGAGGTGGTAGTTAACAAGGCAGTTTGCCAATGCGGGCATCAAATCAACACTCTCGAAAAATGAGCACATAAAGTGTAAATGTTACATCCTACCTAATGACATAAGCTAAGTCAGTAATGTAAAGCAAGATATTTTCAGTTTAATTAATACCGAAAATATCAGCAATATAAAATTCTATGAAAGATAATATACATGAAAAATATAGTATGCACATTGGGCCCCATTCAGGGGGCGCAAGTCGAGGACCAGTCTATAAACAGTAATGTTAAGTCATCCCAGCTGTAACTGTAAGATACTTGGTGTACTTGTATACCTCTTACTGGTGTTGCAGAAAGTAGGGGCGGGAGGGAATAAAGAATTTCAATTTCCTTTCAATAATTTAACTAATTTAAGAAGGTACCAGAGGAATAAAAATGACAATTTCCAGAGATTCATTCTCTCTCTCTCTCTCTCTCTCTCTCTCTCTCTCTCTCTCTCTCTCTCTCTCTCTCTCTCTCTCTCTCTCATGAGTGTGTTTACTGCGTGTGAAGGATCCACTGTCTCTTGGGATATGAAAAATATATTCCACATTAATTATCGTATTTGCTTCTTGATCGCCAGTAAAGGTGTGCCAAGTGTAATTAGGATTACCTTAATTAAGTCTCCAACTGTTAAGTGGCATCCTCATTATTAAGTATGACTTTAAGTTCATTATACATGACTAAGCTTATTATACATGACTTTTACATCATTATACATCACTTTAAGCTAATCATGTTCGTGGCTGTTTTACCAGTGTGTGGACTAAAGTTAACATGTTCTTATCAGAGGGTCGGCTGTCAGCATACAGGGAGAAGCATGATCCACGTTTAGTGACCGCTTTAATGAACGCGTTATAACCAGGAATAGCCAGTGTGGACGTTGAAGTGTTGTGTATCAGTTCTCAACACGTTTCGTTCAGGGTTGTAACGTGAGAATTTTCAACATGTATATTTGACGATAGTTTATCTCTTTTTCAATATCACACTTCGATCATTCGTACAGAACACGTTTAACAATGACCCTGGATGACCCGCTATAACACTGGACCTAATGCGCTTAAACCGTCGGCCTCTTAACTGTTACGTCTGTAATTGTTGGAGATGTGTTGCCCCTTTATGAGAACTGGTTGACCTCGTTCTACTGTAATTAGCAGGTACACGCTTGCCTGGCTCTCCCGTTACCCCCTTCCCATTCCCCACCCCCCTATCCCCATTCCTTCCCAACCCCCCTATCCCCATTCCCTCCCCACCCACCATACTCTGAAACCTGTTCAAGTCGTTCACGTCATGGGTCATTGAGCAGTCGTCTAACGCAACAGAAATTCCATCATAGGGCCCCCCAAAGTCTATGCCCGCTACCGATTTGTGTATGTACTGTAGTCTGTTATTTAGGCCAACAATGTTATTGACTGTTTAGTTTTTTGTTGGTGTATCTGGGGATCAAGGCAGCTACAGTTAATCTTGCTTTTTTAATTTTTTTCTGTATTTATCAAACACTTCCTCTGATCACTGCATCATTCGCGCCCGCTAGTGTCATAAAGACAGTGTTTTCAAACAATTCCTTCGTAATATCATGAATTAAACACACGTCCAACATCTGTGTATCTTGCAGACGTTTCACCATCCAGTGGCTGTATCAATACAATATATGGACATAATAGATATATGTACAAAAAATAATGGAAGATGAGGTTATGAGTCTCTCAGTCTAGGAGCAGGTGATGAGCACCGTAGTCTTGAAGCACAGGCAGGAAGACTGTTGTATTATGGAGTTTAGAGGACGTGAAGGAGAAGAAGGCATTGTCACTGGTAGGAGGAACTTACCAGTGGAAGTAGATCATGCCCATGAGTGTGACCAGGAGTTAGCAAGTAGGTTGTGGTGTCCTCTGTATCAAGATTTCATAATGTTGCTGTATCTGACAAGTTGTATATCATTGGTATTCAATACCGATCTTGTTAGTATTGAATACCACTGAAACACAGCTTCGTCAGATCATCATTAATGTTACTAGTTCATCAGTCTAAGAATCTGGTATTCATATCCTCTTAAGGTTCTTTTACCTCTACAATATTCTTTGTTATAGTTAATTCTGGAATCTTTTATTCATGTTGGTTCAGCGTCTCCCAAATCTAATTGAAGGACGCCAAATTTGTTGCTAGTGATTATTGTGATAGTAAGCGGTCTCACGTTAGGCTTGAGGTTGTTATTTACTATCCCGAGTACATTGTTCGATGTATCTGAAAGAAATTTCAGTTTGGTAACTAGATCAATGTTAGCAATGTGCAAATGGTTTAGAAAAGCGACAGATTGAAGAATTAAACAATTGCCCAACATTTGTGAATCTCGATTGTGGAAACGTTTCTCCAGCCAGTGGCTTCTTCAATCTCATACACAGAAGAATGGTGGAAGATGAAGAGGTTGAGGTAATCAGTCCCTCAGACCGTGGAGCCAGCACCGTTACCTGACTCGAGTTGTGGTGCCACTACTGGGAGAACACAAACACCTGTTGTAAGTCTCTTGGCTGCCTTGCTTACAAGACTCGCCATGATTTTTCATGTCAGACCAGATCCCGAGGATCTCACCACCACCAAGACCACTGTCACCACTACCACCAAGACCACTGTCACCACTACCACCAAGACCACTGTCACCACTACCACCAAGACCACTGTCACCACCACCACCAAGACCACTGTCACCACTACCACCAAGACCACTGTCACCACTACCACCAAGACCACTGTCACCACCACCACCAAGACCATTGTCACCACTACCACCAAAGACCACTGTCACCACCACCACCAAGACCACTGTCACCACCACCACCACCAAGACCACTGTCACCACCAAGACCACTGTCACCACCAAGACCACTGTCACCACCAAGACCACTGTCACCACCACTAAGACCACTGTCACCACCACCACTACCCATGTCCAGCTCAGTGAACTCTCACAATGCGTCACACTTGACAACTCATTACTTGCATGCGTCATTCCAGTGAGTCCTGGGAGGGCGTAACCCCACTGAAACTCCATCTCTTCTACACTGATACATGTAACACATGTGCAACACTTAGGTTGTGTTAGATGTCTCTTCCTCACTTTGTCAGCAATGTATTCCATTATTTTCTCTTCTCTTGTTTTTTACAGACACAAGAAACAGTGATTTTCCCAGCGAGATATTCTAACCTGTAAAGTTTGATGCGGGTTTACCAAACTGCCTGTAGCATACCCGGGGGGGGGTCCGAGAGTCAGCGCCCCCGCGACCCAGTCCTTGACCAGGCCTCCCGATGGATCAGGGCCTGATCACCTAGGCTGTTACTGCGAGTCTCGTATTGTCCAACATCTCTGTCTCTCACATATCTGCCTCCAGGTTCTCTCTCGTTCTCTGCTAACGTTTCAGTATGATCTGGGTAGCTGGTCTAGCGCTACACTGAGGTTGTCCTCACTGGAGAACGTCCACTCGAGTTCCAATCCAAAACCGTTTAATTTTCCACTAAGTTAGACGCTGGTGGGGATTTATTTATGAGTTGAATTCAGCTGAGGTGCCGCAAGCGAGGGCTGTGTGTATTACCTGCGGTTCTGGACCAGCCACAAGAGCCGCACTGCTGCAGCTGAAGGATGTTTATATTCCCCTCGGCGCTGGGGTTACCGATGGAGAGCCGCACTGCCGCAGCCGATGGCTGTGGACTCCCTGCGATGCTGGACTTAACTAACATAAAAGCCGCACTTCTGCACCCGAGGATGTACCGCAGGAGCCGCACTGCATCAGTGCAGTGCTTCACCCTCAGCCACTTGAACTGCAGGTGCATATATACTGCTGAATGTTGTCTTCAAGCATGTCGCCATACCACACTTACCTTCCTTCCTGACACCTCGTAAGACGAGAGAGAGAGAGAGAGAGAGAGAGAGAGAGAGAGAGACAGAGACAGAGACAGAGAGAGAGAGACAGAGAGAAAGAGAGAAACTCTCATCCTAGTCGGAATCTTCATTTCATCATGTCAATCTACCCTCCTCCCAATTACACTTTCGTCCTCCCTTACTACATATCCCTCCTCCACTAAAACCCCCCTCCTTCCACTCTACTTTTCCATTTCTCCACTAACCTCCCACTCCCTTTCCTCAGTATCTCTCTCTCTCTCTCTCTCTCTCTCTCCCCTTTCCTCCCTTCCTTCCCCTCTTTTCCCACTATCTTCCTATCCTCATCCTCCCCCTCAACTGCCCCTCCCCTTCACCTGCCCCTCCCCCTCACATGCCCCTCCCCCTCACATGCCCCTCCCCCTCACATGCCCCTCTCCCTCTATCCCTGGAGGGTCATATACATATTTTGTGAGTTGCACCAACACCCAACAACCAGTGAGAGAGGAACTGCCTGAGAGGGAAGGAGAGAGAGAGAGAGAGAGAGAGAGAGAGAGAGAGGAGGGGGAAGAGGGAGAGGGAAAAAGAGGAAGAGGATAAGGGAGGAGGGTAGGAAAGGCCGGTCACGAAGTGACTTAAGGAACTTATGAAGTTCTCTCTTGAAGGTTGCTCAAGTTTTGCTGGTAACTTGTCTTATGTATGATGCGAGGAAGGAGAGGAGAGGAAAGTGGAAAGGTGAGGAATGGAAAACTTACGCGAAAAAGAGATATACAAAAAGAGGAAGAGAGAGAGAGATAGAGAGGGAAGATT
This sequence comes from Cherax quadricarinatus, assembly GCF_038502225.1. NCBI lineage: Eukaryota > Metazoa > Arthropoda > Malacostraca > Decapoda > Parastacidae > Cherax > Cherax quadricarinatus. The sequence continues at coordinate 18,792,219 of NC_091315.1, forward strand.
CTTACCTGTAACCTTTCTCGAGAGTTTTCTTATTCCTGCATCCCCTGGCTCTGATGCAGGTCTCCCTGTTGTTTGCCTGGTCAACCAGGCTGTTGCTGCTGGCGGCCCGCTGGTCCACATATCCATCACACCCTGGCGGAAGTATTGATCTAGTTTCCTTCTGAAAACCTTCTACACTTACTCCAGTCTGGACACACGGATATTAATACAGTGTCTTCGTGTTGTTCCCGTCGCTCCCCTTCTTTTCACTCCAGTAGTTTGTTGTGGTCGATGCTAGGTCGACCATGTGTACATTATCATCCAACACAGACCCACACCAATTACATTATTACATTGTTTGTGTCAACAACTCTGCATTACTACAACATCTCAACATTTCCTACTTTAACTACGACTTTAATGACTATCATGATGGTATTGGAAGCCATGACATAACCACGCATACACCTGAACTGTTAGCGTAACATGCAACCTACACATATTTAGCGTTCCCGAAATCATTGGGGGTAACACTCATAATTTACTGTCACATTTGCTTTGCTTCGTGAGGTGAAGTCTAGGATCTTTCCTTAATTCATAGTATGACTTAACAGATCTTTGATGACAGTTTTGTAGCACAAGTCTGAACTTTGGCACTGCTTGGCACTGAGGCGACCACTCAGTGCCAAACAGTGCCACTGTCCTGGCGATAATGGTATACAATACCGAAAAGATGAATTAACATGTGCAATACTTGGGTATCTTTATATTACGACTTTGATGTCGTAACTTAAATAAAATGTCCTGGCTCCTAAATGGCTGCTCAGTCTGCTGTCTAGGGGCATTTAATTACACTAAAAAAACAGCAATTGTAGGTCCAGCACGTCCTCGTACACATGATGAAGCACGAGTGCGCTACCTAGCTCCGGGACTCCGCTATCAAACATTATTTTTATACAGTATTTTACTGTAGCGCGATGCTTATCACTTTATCTCAAGACTTATCACCAACAAGTAGCTTCTGCAGAGCATATATTGAGTTAAACTGAAGGGTTGCACATGTTTGATTCCTCAGAGCAGGTGTCACCACCACTACTAGTTGAGGTGGAGGTAGGTGTCACCACCACTACTAGTTGAGGTGACAGCAGGTGTCACCACCACTACTAGTTGAGGTGGCAGCAGGTGTCACCACCACTACTAGTTGAGGTGGAGGTAGGTGTCACCACCGCTACTAGTTGAGGTGGAGGTAGGTGTCACCACCGCTACTAGTTGAGGTGGAGGTAGGTGTCACCACCACTACTAGTTGAGGTGACAGCAGGTGTCACCAGCACTACTAGAGGTGACAGCAGGTGTCATCACTACTAGTTGAGGTGGCAGCAGGTGTCACCAGCACTACTAGAGGTGACAGCAGGTGTCATCACTACTAGTTGAGGTGGCAGCAGGTGTCACCAGCACTACTAGTTGAGGTGGAGGTAGGTGTCACTACCGCTACTAGTTGAGGTGACAGCAGGTGTCACCAGCACTACTAGTTGAGGTGGAGGTAGGTGTCACTACCGCTACTAGTTGAGGTGGCAGCAGGTGTCACCACCACTACTAGTTGAGGTGGCAGCAGGTGTCACCAGCACTACTAGTTGAGGTGGAGGTAGGTGTCACCAGCACTACTAGTTGAGGTGGAGGTAGGTGTCATCACTACTAGTTGAGGTGGCAGCAGGTGTCACCACCACTACTAGTTGAGGTGGCAGCAGGTGTCACCAGCACTACTAGTTGAGGTGGCAGCAGGTGTCACCAGCACTACTAGTTGAGGTGGAGGTAGGTGTCACCAGCACTATTAGTTGAGGTGGAGGTAGGTGTCATCACTACTAGTTGAGGTGGCAGCAGGTGTCACCACCACTACTAGTTGAGGTGGCAGCAGGTGTCACCACCACTACTAGTTGAGGTGGCAGCAGGTGTCACCAGCACTACTAGTTGAGGTGGAGGTAGGTGTCACCAGCACTACTAGTTGAGGTGGAGGTAGGTGTCATCACTACTAGTTGAGGTGGCAGCAGGTGTCACCACCACTACTAGTTGAGGTGGCAGCAGGTGTCACCAGCACTACTAGTTGAGGTGGAGGTAGGTGTCACCACCACTACTAGTTGAGGTGGAGGTAGGTGTCACCACCACTACTAGTTGAGGTGGAGGTAGGTGTCACCACCGCTACTAGTTGAGGTGACAGCAGGTGTCACCAGCACTACTAGAGGTGACAGCAGGTGTCATCACTACTAGTTGAGGTGGCAGCAGGTGTCACCAGCACTACTAGTTGAGGTGGAGGTAGGTGTCACCACCGCTACTAGTTGAGGTGACAGCAGGTGTCACCAGCACTACTAGAGGTGACAGCAGGTGTCATCACTACTAGTTGAGGTGACAGCAGGTGTGACCAGCACTACTAGAGGTGACAGCAGGTGTCATCACTACTAGTTGAGGTGGCAGCAGGTGTCACCACCACTACTAGTTGAGGTGGCAGCAGGTGTCACCAACACTACTAGTTGAGGTGGCAGCAGGTGTCACCAGCACTACTAGTTGAGGTGGCAACAGGTGTCATCACTACTAGTTGAGGTGGCAGCAGGTGTCACCACCACTACTAGTTGAGGTGGCAGCAGGTGTCACCAGCACTACTAGAGGTGACAGCAGGTGTCATCACTACTAGTTGAGGTGACAGCAGGTGTGACCAGCACTACTAGAGGTGACAGCAGGTGTCATCACTACTAGTTGAGGTGGCAGCAGGTGTCACCACCACTACTAGTTGAGGTGGCAGCAGGTGTCACCACCACTACTAGTTGAGGTGGCAGCAGGTGTCACCACCACTACTAGTTGAGGTGGCAGCAGGTGTCACCACCACTACTAGTTGAGGTGGCAGCAGGTGTCACCACCACTACTAGTTGAGGTGGCAGCAGGTGTCACCACCACTACTAGTTGAGGTGGCAGCAGATGTCACCAGCACTAATAGTTGAGGTGGCAGCAGGTGTCACCAGCACTAATAGTTGAGGTGGCAGCAGGTGTCACCAGCACTAATAGTTGAGGTGACAGCAGGTGTCACCACCACTACTAGTTTAGGTGGCAGCAGGTGTCACCAGCACTACTAGAGGTGACAGCAGGTGTCATCACTACTAGTTGAGGTGACAGCAGGTGTCACCACCACTACTAGTTGAGGTGATAGCAGGTGTCATCATTACTACTAGTTGAGGTGATAGCAGGTGTCATCATCACTACTAGTTGAGGTGACAGCAGGTGTCACCACCACTACTAGTTGAGGTGATAGCAGGTGTCATCATTACTACTAGTCAAGATGACTAGTAGCAGTGCTAGGATACCTATTAACGCATCCCCTCGGGGATAATTATTTGGGTATCCCCTCTGGGATAACTATTAATTAGGTATATTTTCTGGGATACCTGTTAATTAGGTATATTTTCTGAGATACCTGTTAATTAGGTATCCCTTTTGGGATACCTATCTATGCTGATGTGTGGGCGATTACCATAGTGTGTGCGCATGTGTGAACTATGCGCATGTCAGCATAGACTTGGCATGTCTGCGCATGTGTGAACTATGCGCATGTCAGCATAGACTTGGCATGTCTGCGCATGTGTGAACTATGCGCATGTCAGCATAGACTTGGCATGTGTGCGCATGTGTGAACTATGCGCATGTCAGCATAGACTTGGCATGTCTGCGCATGTGTGAACTATGCGCATGTCAGCATAGACTTGGCATGTGTGCGCAGTTTATGCTGCACAACAGAGACTTATGTCATGGATGTGTCGAAATCTGTTTTCATTTTATAGCCATCACATCCATATTTTCTGACATATTTAATCAGAAGGAGAGTGTCAGGTAGGTGGGGGAGGGAGAGTGTCAGGTAGGTGGGGGAGGGAGAGTGTCAGGTAGGTGGGGGAGGGAGAGTGTCAGGTAGGTGGGGGTGGGAGAGTGTCTGGTCGGTGTGGGACGGAGAGTGTCAGGTAGGTGGGGGAGGGAGAGTGTCAGGTAGGTGGGGAGGGAGAGTGTCAGGTAGGTGGGGGAGGGAGAGTGTCAGGTAGGTGGGGGAGGGAGAGTGTCAGGTAGGTGTGGGAGGGAGAGTGTCAGGTAGGTGGGGGAGGGAGAGTGTCAGGGAGGTGTGGGAGGGAGGGAGAGTGTCAGGTAGGTGGGGGAGGGAGAGTGGGGGTGGGGAGGGAGTGTGTCAGGTAGGAGGTAGTGTCAGGTAGGTGTGGGAGGGAGAGTGTCAGGTAGGTGGGGGAGGGAGAGTGTCAGGTAGGTGGGGGAGGGAGAGTGTCAGGTAGGTGTGGGAGGGAGAGTGTCAGGTAGGTGGGTGAGGGAGAGTGCCAGGTAGGTGGGGGAGGGAGAGTGTCAGGTAGGTGGGGAGGGAGTGTGTCAGGTAGGTGTGGGAGGGAGAGTGTCAGGTAGGTGGGGGAGGGAGAGTGTCAGGTAGGTGGTCGGTGGGGGAGGGAGAGTGTCAGGTAGGTGTGGGAGGGAGAGTGTCAGGTAGGTGGGGATGGGGAGTGTCAGGTAGGTGGGGGAGGGAGAGTGTCAGGTAGGTGGGGGGGAGAGTGTCAGGTAGGTGGGGAGGGAGAGTGTCAGGTAGGTGGGGGAGGGAGAGTGTCAGGTAGGTAGGGAGGGAGAGTGTCAGGTAGGTGGGGAGGAAGAGTGTCAGGTAGGTGAGGGAAGGAGAGTGTCAGGTAGGTGGGGGAGGGAGAGTGTCAGGTAGGTGGGGAGGGAGAGTGTCAGGTAGGTGGGGGAGGGAGAGTGTCAGGTAGGTGGGGGAGGGAGAGTGTCAGGTAGGTGGGGGAGGGAGAGTGTCAGGTTGGGGGGGGAGGGAGAGTGTCAGGTAGGTGGGGAGGGAGAGTGTCAGGTAGGTGGGGAGGGAGAGTGTCAGGTAGGTGGGGGAGGGAGAGTGTCAGGTAGGTGGGGGAGGGAGAGTGTTAGGTAGGTGGGGGAGGGAGAGTGTCAGGTAGGTGGGGGAGGGAGAGTGTCTGGTAGGTGGGGGAGGGAGAGTGTCAGGTAGGTGGGGGAGGGAGAGTGTCAGGTAGGTGGGGGAGGGAGAGTGTCAGGTAGGTGGGGGAGGGAGAGTGTCAGGTAGGTGGGGGAGGGAGAGTGTCAGGTAGGTGGGGGGGAGGGAGAGTGTCAGGTAGGTGGGGGAGGGAGAGTGTCAGGTAGGTGGGGGAGGGAGGGAGAGTGTCAGGTAGGTGGGGAGGGAGGGAGAGTGTCAGGGCGGTGGGGGAGGGAGAGTGTCAGGTAGGTGGGGGGGAGGGAGAGTGCCAGGTAGGTGGGGGAGGGAGAGTGTCAGGTAGGTGGGGGAGGGACAGTGTCAGGTAGGTGGGGAGGGAGAGTGTCAGGTAGGTGGGGAGGGAGAGTGTCAGGTAGGTGGGGGAGGGAGAGTGTCAGGTAGGTGGGGGAGGGAGAGTGTCAGGTAGGTGGGGGAGGGAGAGTGTCAGGTAGGTGGGGGAGGGAGAGTGTCAGGTAGGTGGGGGAGGGAGAGTGTCAGGTAGGTAGGGGAGGGAGTGTGTCAGGTAGGTGGGGGAAGGAGAGTGTCAGGTAGGTGGGGGAGGGAGAGTGTCAGGTAGGTGGGGGAGGGAGAGTGTCAGGTAAGTGGGGGAGGGAGAGTGTCACGTAGGTTGGGGAAGGAGAGTCTCAAGTAAGTGGGGGAAGGAGAGAGTTACGTAGGTGGAGAAGGGAGAATGCCACGTAGGTGGGGGAGGGAGAGTGTCAGGTAGATGGGGGAGGGAGTGTCAGGTAGGTGGGGAGGGAGAGTGTCAGGTAAATGGGGGAGGAAGAGTGTCAGGTAGGTGGGGAGGGAGTGTGTCAGGTAGGTGGGGGAAGGGGAGTGTCAGGTAGGTGGGGGAAGGAGAGTGTTAGGTAGGTGTGGAGGGAGAGTGTCAGGTAGGTGGGGAAGGGAGAGTATCAGGTAGGTGGGGGAGGGAGAGTGTTAGGTAGGTGGGGAGGGAGAGTGTCAGGTAGGTGGGGAGGAAGAGAGTCACGTAGATGTGGAAGGAAAGTGTCACGTAGGTGGGGAGGTTGTCACGTAGGTGGAGGAGTGAGTGTCAGGCAGGTGGGGAGGGAGAGTGTCACGTAGGTGGGGAAGGGAGAGTGTCAGGTAGGTGTGGAGGGAGAGTGTCAGGTAGGTGGGGGAGGGAGAGTGTCAGGTAGGTGGGGGAGGGAGAGTGTCAGGTAGGTGGGGGAGGGAGAGTGTCAGGGAGGTGGGGGAGGGAGAGTGTCAGGTAGGTGGGGGAGGGAGAGTGTCAGGTAGGTGGGGGAGGGAGAGTGTCAGGTAGGTGGGGGAGGGAGAGTGTCAGGTAGGTGTGGAGGGAGAGTGTCAGGTAGGTGGGGGAGGGAGAGTGTCAGGTAGGTGGGGGAGGGTGAGTGTCAGGTAGGTGGGGGAGGGAGTCACGTAGGTTCGGGAGGGAGTGTCACGTAGGTGGGGGAGGGAGAGTGTCAGGTAAGTGGGGGAGGGAGAGTGTCACGTAGGTGGGGGAGGGAGAGTGCCAGGTAGGTGGGGGAGGGAGAGTGTCAGATAGGTGGGGGAAGGAGAGTGTCAGGTAGGTGGGGGAAGGGAGAGTGTTAGGTAGGTGGGGGAGGGAGAGTGTTAGGTAGGTCGGGGAGGGAGAGTGTTAGGTAGGTGGGGGAGGGAGAGTGTTAGGTAGGTGGGGGAGGGAGAGTGTTAGGTAGGTGGGGGAGTGAGAGTGTTAGGTAGGTGGGGAGGGAGAGTGTTAGGCAGGTGGGGAGGTGTTAGGGGTGGGGGAGGGAGAGTGTCAGGTAGGTGGTGGAGGGAGAGTGTCAGGTAGGTGGGGAGGGAGAGTGTCACGTAGGTGGGGAGGGAGTGTGTCAGATAGGTGGGGAGGGAGAGTGTCAGGTAGGTGGGGGAAAGAGGAGAGTGTCAGGTAGGTGGGGAAGGAGAATGTTAGGTAGGTGGGGAGGGAGAGTGTCAGGTAGGTGGGGAAGGAGTGTCAGGTAGGTGGGGAGGGAAAGTGTCACGTAGTAGGTGTCAGGGAGGGAGAGTGTCAGGTAGGTGGGGAAGGGAGATTGTCAGGTAGGTGGGGGAGGGAGAGTGTCAGGTAGGTGGGGGAAGGGAGAGTGTCAGGTAGGTGGGGGAAGGGGAGTGTTAGGTAGGTGGGGGAGGGAGAGTGTTAGGTAGGTGGGGGAGGGAGAGTGTCAGGTAGGTGGGGGAGGGAGAGTGTCAGGTAGGTGGAGGAGGTAGAGTGTCAGGTAGGTGGGGGAAGGAGAATGTTAGGTAGGTGGGGAGGGAGAGTGTCAGGTAGGTGGGGAAGGAGTGTCTGGTAGGTGTGGGAAGGAGTGTGTCAGGTAGGTGGGGAAGAAGAGAGTCACGTAGATGGGGAGGGAAAGTGTCACGTAGGTGGGGAGGGAGAGTGTCAGGTAGGTGGGGAGGGAGAGTGTCAGGTAGGTGGGGAAGGGAGATTGTCAGGTAGGTGGGGGAGGGAGAGTGTCAGGTAGGTGGGGGAAGGGAGAGTGTCAGGTAGGTGGGGGAAGGGAGAGTGTCAGGTAGGTGGGGGAGGGAGAGTGTCAGGTAGGTGGGGGAGGGAGAGTGTCAGGTAGGTGGGGGAGGGAGAGTGTCAGGTAGGTGGAGGAGGGAGAGTGTCAGGTAGGTGGGGGAGGGAGTGTGTCAGGTAGGGAGGGAGAGTGTCAGGTAGGTGGGGAGGGAGAGTGTCAGGTAGGTGGGGAGAGTAGGTGGGGAAGGAGTGTTAGGAGGTAGGTGGGGGAAGGAGAGTGTCAGGTAGGTGGGGAAGGGAGAGTGTCAGGTAGGTGGGGAGGGAGAGTGTCAGGTAGGTGAGGGAGGGAGAGTGTCAGGTAGGTGGGGGAGGGAGAGTGTCAGGTAGGTGGGGAGGGAGAGTGTCAGGTAGGTGGGGGAGGGAGAGTGTCAGGTAGGTGGGGGAGGGAGAGTGTCAGGTAGGTGGGGGCAGGTGGGGAGGGAGAGTGTCAGGTAGGTGGGGAGGGAGAGTGTCAGGTAGGTGGGGAAAGGAGAGTGTCAGGTAGGTGTGGAGGGAGAGTGTCAGGTAGGTGGGGGACGGAGAGTGTCAGGTAGGTGGGGGAGGGAGAGTGTCAGGTAGGTGGTGGAGGGAGAATGTCACGTAGGTTCGGGAGGGAGTGTCACGTTGGGGGGGGAGGGAGAGTGTCAGGTAAGTGGGGGAGGGAGAGTGTCACGTAGGTGGGGGAAGGGGAGTGTCAGGTAGGTGGGGGAGGGAGAGTGTCAGGTAGGTGGGGGAAGGAGAGTGTCAGGTAGGTGGGGGAAGGGGAGTGTTAGGTAGGTGGGGGAGGGAGAGTGTTAGGTAGGTGGGGGAGGGAGAGTGTTAGGTAGGTGGGGGAGGGAGAGTGTTAGGTAGGTGGGGGAGGGAGAGTGTTAGGTAGGTGGGGGAGTGAGAGTGTTAGGTAGGTGGGGAGGGAGAGTGTTAGGCAGGTGGGGAGGGAGAGTGTCAGGGAGGTGGGGGAGGGAGAGTGGCAGGTAGGTGGGGGAGGGAGAGTGTCAGATAGGTGGGGGAGGGAGAGTGTCACGTAGGTGGGGAGGGAGTGTGTCAGATAGGTGGGGAGGGAGAGTGTCAGGTAGGTGGGGGAAAGAGTGTTAGGTAGGTGGAGAGGGAGAGCGTCAGGTAGGTGGGGGAAGGAGAATGTTAGGTAGGTGGGGAGGGAGAGTGTCAGGTAGGTGGGGAAGGAGTGTCAGGTAGGTGGGGAGGGAGTGTGTCAGGTAGGTGGGGAAGAAGAGAGTCACGTAGATGGGGAGGGAAAGTGTCACGTAGGTGGGGAGGGAGAGTGTCAGGTAGGTGGGGAGGGAGAGTGTCAGGTAGGTGGGGAGGGAGAGTGTCAGGTAGGTGGGGAAGGGAGAGTGTCAGGTAGGTGGGGGAAGGGAGAGTGTCAGGTAGGTGGGGGAAGGGGAGTGTTAGGTAGGTGGGGGAGGGAGAGTGTTAGGTAGGTGGGGGAGGGAGAGTGTCAGGTAGGTGGGGGAGGGAGAGTGTCAGGTAGGTGGAGGAGGTAGAGTGTCAGGTAGGTGGGGAAAGGAGAGTGTCAGGTAGGTGTGGAGGGAGAGTGTCAGGTAGGTGTGGAGGGAGAGTGTCAGGTAGGTGGGGGAGGGAGAGTGTCAGGTAGGTGGGGGAGGGAGAGTGTCAGGTAGGTGGGGGAGGGAGAATGTCACGTAGGTTCGGGAGTGTCACGTAGGTGGGGGAGGGAGAGTGTCAGGTAGGTGGGGGAGGGAGAGTGTCACGTAGGTGGGGGAGGGAGAGTGTCACATAGGTGGAGGACGGAGAATGTCACGTAAGTGGGGGAAGGAGAGGGTCAGGTAGGTGGGGAGGGAGTGTTAGGTAGGTGGGGGAGGGAGAGTGTTAGGTAGGTGGGGGAGGGAGAGTGTTAGGTAGGTGGGGGAGGGAGAGTGTTAGGTAGGTGGGGGAGGGAGAGTGTTAGGTAGGTGGGGGAGGGAGAGTGTTAGGTAGGTGGGGAGGGAGAGTGTTAGGCAGGTGGGGAGGGAGAGTGTTAGGCAGGTGGGGGAGGGAGAGTGTCAGGTAGGTGGGGGAGGGAGAGTGTCAGGTAGGTGGGGGAGGGAGAGTGTCACGTAGGTGGGGAGGGAGTGTCAGATAGGTGGGGAGGGAGAGTGTCAGGTAGGTGGGGGAAAGAGTGTTAGGTAGGTGGAGAGGGAGGGCGTCAGGTAGGTGGGGGAAGGAGAATGTTAGGTAGGTGGGGAGGGAGAGTGTCAGGTAGGTGGGGAAGGAGTGTCAGGTAGGTGGGGAGGGAGTGTGTCAGGTAGGTGGGGAAGAAGAGAGTCACGTAGATGGGGAGGGAAAGTGTCACGTAGGTGGGGAGGGAGAGTGTCAGGTAGGTGGGGAGGGAGAGTGTCAGGTAGGTGGGGAAGGGAGATTGTCAGGTAGGTGGGGAGGGAGAGTGTCAGGTAGGTGGGGGAAGGGAGAGTGTCAGGTAGGTGGGGGAAGGGGAGTGTTAGGTAGGTGGGGGAGGGAGAGTGTTAGGTAGGTGGGGGAGGGAGAGTGTCAGGTAGGTGGGGGAGGGAGAGTGTCAGGTAGGTGGAGGAAGTAGAGTGTCAGGTAGGTGGGGGAGGGAGTGTGTCAGGTAGGTGGGGGAGGGAGAGTGTCAGGTAGGTGGGGAGGGAGAGTGTCAGGTAGGTGGGGGAAGGAGTGTTAGGTGGAGAGGGAGGGCGTCAGGTAGGTGGGGGAGGGAGTGTGTCAGGTAGGTGGGGGAGGGAGAGTGTCAGGTAGGTGGGGGAGGGAGAGTGTCAGGTAGGTGAGGGAGGGAGAGTGTCAGGTAGGTGGGGGAGGGAGAGTGTCAGGTAGGTGGGGGAGGAAGAGTGTCAGGTAGGTGGGGGAGGGAGAGTGTCTGGTAGGTGGGGGAGGGATAGTGTCAGGTAGGTGGGGAGGGAGAGTGTCAGGAAGGTTTGGGAGGGAGTGTGTCAGGTAAATGGGGGAGGGAGAGTGTCAGGTAAATGGGGGAGGGACAGTGTCACGTAGGTTGGGGAGGGAGAGTCTCACGTAAGTGGGGGAAGGAGAGTGTCACGTAGGTGGAGGAGGGAGAATGTCACGTAGGTGGGGGAGGGAGAGTGTCAGGTATGTGGGGGAGGGAGAGTGTCACGTAGGTGGGGAGGGAGTGTGTCAGGTAGGTGGGGGAAGGGGAGTGTCAGGTAGGTGGGGGAACGAGAATGTCAGGTAGGTGGGTGAAGGAGAGTGTTAGGTAGGTGGGGGAGGGAGAGTGTCAGGTAGGTGGGGGAGGGAGAGTGTCTGGTAGGTGTGGGAAGGAGAGTGTCAGGTAGGTGTGGAGGGAGAGTGTCAGGTAGGTGGGGGAGGGAGAGTGTCACGTAGGTGGGGAGGGAGAGTGTCAGGTAGGAGGGGAAGGAGTGTCAGGTAGGTGGGGAGGGAGTGTGTCAGGTAGGTGGGGAAGAAGAGAGTCACGTAGATGGGGAGGGAGAGTGTCACGTAGGTGGGGAGGGAGAGTGTCATGTAGGTGTGGAGGGAGAGTGTCAGGTAGGTGGGGAAGGGAGAGTGTCAGGTAGGTGGGGGAGGGAGAGTGTCACGTAGATGTGGAGGGAAAGTGTCACTTAGGTGGGGAGGTTGTCACGTAGGTGGAGGAGGGAATAAGATATGGGAGGGGAAATGAGGAAAGAGAGAGTTAAAAGAAAGAAGTTGGGAAAATTAAAGAAGTGGGAAAGGTATGAGTTAGGAGAATAGTGAGATGGGAACAAAGAGGGAAGAGGAAAATTGGGAGCAGAAGAGTTTGAGAGGAGGAGATAGGAAAGAAGAGAGAGGGATGGAGGGAGAGGGGAGGAGAAAGGTGAAGCAAGGAAGGGAAGAATTGTTAAGTGAAAAAGAGGAGTAGGAGAGGCTGGTCCTACCTACTCCGCAGGTCATGAATTACTGTGATTAATTCCTGGGTGTGTTGTTATGTTGCCAGACTTTTGTGTTGGCACAATGTTAGGACTGTAAGTATGTACGTACACACACACACACACACACACACACACACACACACACACACACACACACACACCAGGAGCTAAGTCTCGACCCCTCCAACAACAATTATTTGAGTACATACACAGAATATCTGACAGAGGCAACAACGAGTCATGGTACGTGACGAGGTGTCAGAATGGGCGCCTGTGACGAGCGGGGTTCCACAATGGTCAGTCCTAGGACCTGTGCTGTTTTTGATGTATGTGAATGACATACGGAAAGGATAGACTCATAAATGTCCTTGTTTACAGATGATGTGAAGTTAATGAGCAGAATTAAATCTGTCGATGATCAGGCAGGACTATAAAGAAACCTGGACAGGTTACAAGCCTGGTCCAGCAACTGGCTCCTTGAATTTAATCCTGCCAGATGCGAAGTCATGGAGATCGGGAAAGGGCCAAGAATACCGCAGACAGAGTATAGTCTAGGTGACCAAAGACTGCAAACCTCACTCGAGGAAAATGATCTTGGCGTGTGTATAATACCGAGCACATCTCCTGAGGCACACATCAGTCAGATAACTGCTGCAGCATACGGGTGTCTGGCAAACCTAAGAATAGCGTTCCGATATCTCAGTAGGAAATAGTTTAAGACTCTGTACATCACATACATCAGGCCCATACTGGAGTATGCATTGACCACACCTGGTCAAGCACGTCAAGAAATTAGAGAAAATGCAAAGGTTTGCAACAAGACTAGTCCCAGAGCTAAGAGAATTGTGCTAAGGTTAAGGGAAATCGGCCTGACGACACTGGAGGACAGGAGGGTTAGGGGTGACATGATAACGACATATAAAATATTGCGAGGAATTGACAATTTGGAGAAAGACATAATGTTCCAGAGATGAAACACACAAACAAGGGGTTACAACTGGAAGTTGAAGACTCCGATGAGTCGAAGGGATGTTAGGAAGTATTTCTTCAGTCATAGAGTTGTCAGGGGGTGGAATAGCCAAGAGAGTGACGTAGTGGAGGCAGGAACGTGCATAGTTTGAAGACGAGGTTTGATAAAGTTCATGGAGGAGGGAGAGAGAGGGGACCTGGTAGCAGTCAGTGAAGAGGCGGGGCAAAGAGCTATGAATCGACCCCTGCAACCACAAATAGGTGAGTACACACACATCGGCTCTAGGCTGAGTGACTGATTATCTTAAACTCTTTCTGATTTTCAGCCATTCTTCTCTGTATTGGACTGAGGAAGCCACTGGTTGGCGAAACATTTCCACAATAAAGATACCCAAGAGTTACACAAGTTTCTGATTCATCAGAGAGAGAGAGAGAGAGAGAATTGATCTAGTACTGCATTTTCCGTAAGTACCTCTGTCGTAGTAGGTGAAACAGAATATAAGAGCCAGGTGGGTGCTTGCCACCATACAACACCGAACTGTCAGTACCTCGTGTCACCAAACGTAGAGGGAAGAATGGCAGGTAGAGGGCGTGAAAAAACAAATTTTAGATGAGGGAACTTTGAAGAGGTAAAAGAATACCTGACTGCAGTGCAGTGCAGAGAGGAAAATAGAAGGAAAACCACTGAATGAGATGGACTACCTAGCCGGAAAGTGCAGGGAGTCAGAAGATATCTTTAGTTTAGCTACAGATGCAGAGGCAACAAAGGAAATCATAACGTGGAAACAGTATAGACAGCAAAAGATAAATGAGAATGGAAAAGTGAGCAGAAGAACAAGAAACGAATATGCAAGGACGATGAGAGACTGTGTGAGAATGATACAGCAGCAGAGGCCAAGTCTGAACCAAAACTGTTTCACAGTCACACAAGAAAAAAGACAACAGCAAAGGACCAGGTGATTTGACTGAAGAAGGAAGGATGAGAGCTGTGAAAAATGACAAGGAAGTTCACTATGTGATGAACAGACGATTGAAAGAGGATTTTTCGGTGGAAACTGGAGCAGTGCCTAGCATATCACCAGACTCACATCAGCAGAATAACTTCTGCAGCTAGTACTCGTTTGTCAGCTCTAAGAGTAGCCTTCAAGACTCTCAATAAAGAGACATTCCAGGCTCTTAAGACTCTCGGTAAAACATATGTGAGGTTCATCTTCGGGTACGCAGCACCAGCATGGAACCACTTGTGAAAGAAAAGTGTCAGAAAACTGGAGAAGCTGCAGAAGTTTGCAACGAGACTTGTTCCTGAGCCAACTAGTAAGTTACGAGGAGAAACTAACAGAACTGAACCTAACAACAGCGGGTTGAGCAAATATTTTTGTTAGGGGGGTTTGGGTTTGCGAAGGAATTGCCTACTATGGGCCAGTTGGCCTTATGCAGTGTTCCTACTTTCTTATGTTCTTATGTCGTGATAACATACAAAATACTCGAGAGGAATTGATAGGCAGACAGGAACAGGTTGTTGGAGAGGCGGGAAACAGGCGTTCAGGAGCACAGCTGGAAGTTGAAAGACACAGATGAGATACAGGTCTGTCAGAAGTTTTTCTTCAGTCTCATAATAGTGAGTAAGTGGAAGAACCTCGACGAAGTGGTGGAAGCAGGCTTCATGCATAGTTTTAAGAGCAGGTACGACATGCCGCACAAGACTGAAAGGGAGTGAATCCGGCAAGTTGAGAGACGGGACCAGGAACTAAGACTCAACACACACAAACGCACACGCACTCAGGTACGTAAACATTCACGTATGCACGCACATTATCTCTCTCTCTCTCTCTCTCTCTCTCTCTCTCTCTGCTTGTCCTGTGGTTGCTACACAAGAACCTCACTCTAATTTGCATATATCGTTTATGTGGAGTGACTGGAGGCTGGCGCTGTCAGCCTGTGTGTGTGGTGTCAGTAGCCTGTATGTGTGGTATCAGTAGACTGTGTGTGTGGTGTCAGTAGCCTGTGTGTGTGGTGTCAGTAGCCTGTGTGTATGGTGTCAGTAGCCTGTGTGTGCGGTGTCAGTAGCCTGTATGTGTGGTGTCAGTAACCTTTGTGTGGTGTCAGTAGCCTGTATGTGTGGTGTCAGTAGCCTGTATGTATGGTGTCAGTAGCCTGTGTGTGGTGTCAGTAGCCTGTGTGTGTGGTGTCAGTAGACTGTATGTGTGGTATCAGTAGTCTGTGTGTGTGGTATCAGTAGTCTGTGTGTGTGGTGTCAGTGGTCTGTGTGTGTGGTGTCAGTAGTATGTGTGTGTGGTGTCAGCAGCCTGTGTGTGTGGTGTCAGCAGCCTGTGTGTGTGGTGTCAGTAGTCTGTGTGTGGTGTCAGTAGCCTGTGTGTGTGGTGTCAGCAGCCTGTGTGTGTGGTGTCAGTAGTCTGTGTGTGGTGTCAGTAGCCTGTGTGTGTGGTGTCAGTAGCCTGTGTGTGTGGTGTCAGCAGCCTGTGTGTGTGGTGTCAGTAGTCTGTGTGGAGGAGGCAGCAGTAAGAAGGTTGGTGGAGGCAGCAGTAAGAAGGTTGGTGGAGGCAGCAGTAAGAAGGTTGGTGGAGGCAGCAGTAAGAAGGTTGGTGGAGGCAGCAGTAAGAAGGTTGGTGGAGGCAGCAGTAAGAAGGTTGGTGGAGGCAGCAGTAGGAGGGTTGGAGGATATGTCATCTTTCTCGTCAGGAAGACCAGACTGTCGGAAGGAAGCCCCCCGAGGACATTAAAATAGATATCAAACTCATTAGTTACCTCTCTTTCCTTCTCTCTCTCTCTCTCTCTCTCTCTCTCTCTCTCTCTCTCTCTCTCTATTTTCACAAGTGTTTTTACAAGGTTAGGTAAAGATTTACTATT
The DNA here is from genome assembly GCF_038502225.1 of Cherax quadricarinatus. Taxonomy (NCBI): domain Eukaryota; kingdom Metazoa; phylum Arthropoda; class Malacostraca; order Decapoda; family Parastacidae; genus Cherax; species Cherax quadricarinatus. The sequence continues at coordinate 18,807,394 of NC_091315.1, forward strand.
ATTATTTACAAGCTAAGAGCTGTTGTCTACATCAGCTCATTAGAAAGTCTTTTTATTATGAGATATACAAATACGATACAGGATGAAGTTGGAGCCGTCTGTGAACTAGCGATTGTATTAAATTAACTGACTTTGTTTCATCGATGTTATGTTTTACGAACATGTTCCAGATTCCAGTCATTTTAGGGGTGAATGATCTCAGATGAAGTGATGTTCTTGTCAGGGGTACAGCCAGAACGTATTTGCTGTTTGCTGCATTTTTTGTTGTGTAGAAGCTGTCTTCTCGCTGACAACATTGGCCTTGTACATAACAGTAACACCACGCACATCTCTCCGGTGTTGAAGGCCTACTGAAATGACAGATCTATCCAGGCTGGGTCCAGGCGAGAGATGAGTCGTCTTCCTCTGTTCTGTCCAGAAGTCGTATATGAGACGGGACAGGCAGTCAAAGAAAGTAAGAACATACTTAAGGTGTGAGCGCACTTGTGCTTTTTACAGAGTTTTGCAGCTTCTACTGTCGAGCAGATACAAAATATGCCTTAATGATGTCTTGTTTACAAGATTTACTACGCGGTTCATAATAGACAATTTGAAATCAAATCTCACCCCTAGGATACACTCCTTATCCCAGGGTACCAACACACTCCCATTCATTCTTATCAATGCTCTAGTATTACCGTCATGGTGCCTAGAACATCATCATTTATGTTTTCTGAGAAGGCAGTGTAACTTGCTATCTTTTTCCTCAGGTTGATATAGCTGTAAGCTGGTGATTGATGTGCCTCAGAGCTCTTGGTATTTCCTTTCTTGGATAAGCAAATGTCAGAGTACAGTAATGCACATAAGCAAGAGATTCTGGGAGGAGTTGAGGAAGCATTGAAGGAGACATTCCATAACAGTGAACCAAGCACACTTCCTGTGGAACACTGGCACCGACTGTCTTGTTGACTCTGTCTCCATAGGGTGTTGTTGATTGTTTTAGTGGCTGAGGCTCCTGAAGTCCTTCCAGTTGTGACGACAAGCTTGTTTCTGGTACACAGGTCGCAGGTTCATGGATGTCTGTCAAGCCTCCGAGATGATCCATCCGCCTGGCTATAACAGAAGTCTTCTCTCACATGCTGTGTGACACTAATTGGAACACGTGGGCTCCAGGCAGTTAAATTGTCTGGTCTCTTGTTGTGTTTCCACAAACTCTGCTATAACTTTTGGCACAATAACCAAATAGTGAAAATAATCTTGCGGTTTCACGGTGCGTGATCATTACACAAGAAAAAGTTCCCAAGATTACGATTAGATTATTCGATGTGGGAGTGCGTGCTGTGAGGTACAGTAGATATCAGTAAATTGCTGGCTGGCTGGCAGGCGCGCACGCACGCACGCACGCACTAATTACTTAATAATTCCTATTTGTATACTATTGATGTACTATTGTGTATATAGCGATCTTCGATTATGGCTAATAAAGTGAATATAATGTAAAGGAAAAGGAATAAGCAAAATGGCTTTACCATGTGAAGTGTTCCCCCCCCCCACTCTCCCCCTTAACCTCATTCTACCGATTCCCCCCACCCCCACCCAGTGGTTAGGGTCCTCCCACTCTCACCCCTAACTTCTCTCCACCGACCACCCCCACCAAATGGAAAGGATACCCCCACTCGCACCCCTAACCTCTCTCCACGGATCCCCACCACCCACCACCTATAACCCCAACCCACCACATAAAACTGCCCAGGATAAGATAAATGGAAGTGAAGATGGCCAGAAATAAGATCTATTGTATATGTGAAAAAAATTGGGGAGAAATATTAGGGGCATTGATTGTGAAATATGTGGTAAAACATCCCATACATCATGTACAAAGCTTAATTCAACCATGAGAAATGATCTAAAACAAGAAAGACGTTTCTGGATATGCCCCAGTGAGATGGAAAGCTGGCTGGGCATAAGAGAGCTACTGAAAAGTGAAAACCTAGAAAGTTCCTAAGGAGCTTGCCGGATTTATACGAAGAGTGGAAAAAAAGGGATAAGGAACAAGAAAAGGAAGAAAACGAAAATAAAGGTAAAGACCAAGAAGTCGAAATTAGAGAACGTCATTCAGAGGAAGGCGGAAAAGAACAAAGCATGGGTACATAGCATAAAGAAAAAGGAAAGGGAGGAAGAAAAAGCTATAGAAGGAACAAAGGAATATGAAAAATGGGAAGAGATATACCTAGATGAAAGAAAAGTGAATACAGATCAGGTGACAGAACTTGAGAAAGACTCAAGCCAAGTTAATATAGGCAGTTAGAACATTTGCAGATACTATGCAAAAGGTATCTACCTATATTGCAGAGCATGATGGAATAAACACAACAGAAAATGTGTGAACATGTTGAGAAAGGGAAAGTGTCGCTTTGACATAGAGTGCAGCAGGTACTTCTAGGCCCAGTGATGTGCGAAGCTTTAACATAGTTCAGAGAATGTTATGAGCTGAGCTGCCCACACCATCATGCACAAGGATGGTGGCGCTACAGAGAAAGCATAAAAATGGAAAATGAACAGCAGTCTTTTTTAGACATAAAGAGAAACAGACCAAAGAAAGAGGCAAAAGGGGAAATGCTACAGATGGGTAGCACAGTGCGACATACCAAACCAGGCATCAGCCCATCAGGGCCGAATACACAATCAAATGCAAAGTCAATACTGGAGAAACGATGGGTATATACACTAGGGGCCATACCAGGTAGTACATCACCAGTGGTACTAAACACACAGCAAAACAAAACATCTCAAATGGTAATTCCTGCTTCATATTTGCGAATATTCAGGGTTTGAAATTAAATAAAACGACAAAGTTAGTTATGTCATTGGGCTCCTATCATAAGCGAATGCCATGTTTGGAGCATTTACAGAAACACACACACACGAGAGATGTTTTGGACGGAGAGATAAAGATAGAAACCTATATCATGTATAAGAATTAATAAGTCAAAGGAAATAATAGGACTCTATGTAAAAGATACTTTCTGTTGCACAGAAGTGCTGAGTTTCACGAATGATTCGGTAGAAATTCTAGGCATTAAAGTTGAAAATAAGAATTTGGTAATTATCCTTGTATATAAACCACCATCAGGAACTGCTGAGGAATTCACAGATCAGTTACGGAAGATAGACAGCTGTCTTGATAGGCTAGAAAATCCCACACCAAATATTTTACTCCTTGGAGATTTTAATCTCCCTCATGTAAAATAGAAGGTGGCGCAACGCAATGTTATATCAGAAATATCACCGGGAAGTACCCTGGCTCAACAGGCACATACCAGGGAACTAGTGAGCCTTTGTGGAAAGTACTCATTGAACCAACATATAACTGACCCCACTAAAAATGAAAATACCCTGGATTTGATATTCACGAATAACGAGGAACTAACCACAGAGACATAAGTTACAAAAACAATATACTCTGATCCCAACATCATAGAAGTTCAAACGAGCATTAACTCAGGGTTAGGGAACTACATCACTGATAGAGAAGGGATGTTCAGTTTAATTTTAACAACCATAGAATTGACTTGGAAAAAATATACCAAGAGCTGCTAGATAAGTACAGGTCAGCTATATATGTACTAAGGGAGGGGTCCCAGTCATATATAGCATCTTGCTTAGAAGGGGAGTGGGCAATGAATGGATGTCTAGGGCAATTAGTGTAAATTGCTGGCGAGACAGACTGCAAGGAACTTCCAATCCTATTAATTGGCAACTAGGACAACTTTTATGGCAAACTTTATATGTATGCAAGGGATGAGGTCTCTCTCTCTGGGGCAGGGGCAGTAGCATTTGCCAACTCGATCAAGAGGGCCATTGATTTTAAAATAATAGAAGATAGAGGTATGGATGTGTGTGGGAAACAGTCAGGGTGCAACACTAGGGTCACCTGGAGAGGGTTTCGGGGTCATCGCCCCCGGGGCTCGGTCTGAGACTAGGCCTCGTGGTCGATCAGGGTCTGATCAATCAGGCTGTTACTGCTGGCCGCACGCAAACTGACGTACGAACCACAGCCCGGCTGGTCAGGTACTGACTTTAGGTGCCTGTCCAGTGCCCTCTTGAAGACAGCCAGGAGTCAATTGGTAATCCCTCTTATGTATACTGGGAGGCAGTTGAACAATCTTGGGCCCCAGACACTTATTGTGTTCTCTCTCAGTGTAGTCGTGGTCCCTCTGCTTTTCATTGAGGAAATGTTGCATCTCCTGCCGAGTCTTTTGCTTTCATAGGGAATGATTTTCGTGTGTAAATTTGGTACTAATCCCTCTAGGATTTTCCAAGTGTATATTATCATGTATCTCTCTCACCTACTTTCCAGGGAATACAAATGAAGGGACTTCAACCGTTCCCAGTAATTTAGGTGCCTTATCGTACTTATGTGTGCCGTGAAAGTTCTTTGTACACTCTCCAGGTCAGTAATTTCACCTGCGTTGAAGGGGGCAGTTAGTGTACAGAAATATTCCAGCCTAGAGAGAACAAGTGATTACAAGAGAATCATCATGAGTTTGGCGTCCCTAGTTTCGAAGGTTCTCATTATCCGTCCTATCATTTTTTTAGCAGATGCGGTAGATACATTGTTGTGATCTTTGAAAGAGAGATCTTCTGACATTATCACTCCCAGGTCCTTCACATTATTTTCTCGCTCTGTTGTATGGTTAGAATTTGTTGTATACCCTGATACGGTTTTCCATGTCTGAGTAGTTAAAATTTCTCTTCATTTGAACTTCATATTGTTTTGAGTGGCCCATTTGAAGATTTGGCTGATGTCTGCTTGGAGTCTTGCGGTGTCTTCAGTGGATGTCATTGTCATGGCAATTCGGATGTCATCCGCAAAGGATGACATCCTAAGCAGGAGCCCAATACTGGAGATTGTTTTCCCTTAGATTTGGCATAAGAGAAGTATTTGTTTTTCAGATTCCTTTATGGCTTTTAGTTCTTCCTGTGATTCTTGTCTCCTGTAAGATTCCTTTAGCTTAAGTTCGATATTTGCTGCTTCATTGACCAGTGCCTTCCTTCGTATTTCAGATATATTGGCCCCTCTCAGCTGCTCTTTGAGTCTTCGCCTTCGTCTGTATAGGGAGCGTGTCTCTCTCTTTCTAGTTTACATTTTCTTTTTCTTAATGGAATGTGCCTTGAGCAGATCTCAGGAACCATTGTGTTTATTTTTTCTAGGCAAAGGTTCAGATCCGTGTTGAACATGTACTCACTGGAGCGGAGGACAGAGAGATACATGATAATATATACCTGGAAAGTACTCGAGGGCCTGGTCTCAACTCTGCACAATTCCATAACATACTGGAGTGAGAGATATGGGAGGAAGTGCAAAATAAACCCAGTGAGGAGCAGGGGTGCGGTGGGTACAATAAGGGAACACACTATCAACATTCGAGGTCCCAGACTATTCAGCATCTTACCAAAAGATATTATGAACAGGGCTGGAACAAGTGTAGAAGCCTTCAAGAGGAAACTGGGCAAGTATCTTTACCAGATGCCAGATCAACCAGGCTGTGATGGATATGTGGAACAGCGGGCCTCCAGCAGCAACAGCCTGGTTGACCAGGCAAGCACCAGACGAGCCAGGCCCATGGCCGGGCTCCGGGAGTAGTGAAACTCGAAACTCTTCAAAGGTATATCAAAGGTATACCTATCAATTCTGTCTCCCTGTCTCTGTCTCTCTCTGTCGCTGTCTCTCTCTGTCGCTGTCTCTCTGTCGCTGTCTCTCTGTCGCTGTCTCTCTCTCTCTGTCTCTCTGTCGCTGTCTCTGTCTCTCTGTCGCTGTCTCTGTCTGTCTCTCTGTCTCTCTCTGTCTGTCTCTGTCTCTGTCTCTCTCTCTCTCTCTCTCTCTCTCTCTCTCTCTGCATTCCTCCCTCTGTCCCTCCATCCCAATTCTCTCCCTCCCTCTCCCTCGATCTCCATCTCTTCCCCTCACCCTCTCCTTCCCTACCACCTTCTCTACCCATAATCCCCCCTCTCCATTTTTCCCAACCACACACTCCATCAACAAAGGTCTATTTTCCCAGTGAATCCCCAAAATCCCCCCACCTTCCTGTCCTCCATTACCCTCTCATGTATTCCCCTCCCCCTCCCCTATCTTCCCCTCACCAACGAACCTCTCCCCCCATTATTCCCAAAAACAAAAGAAAACAAGAATTGAATGGCCAGCAAACAGTGGAAGATGGAAGAGTCAGAGTGTGGTACTCTGTTAAAGATTGACTCTCCCGGGTTCAACTTATAATAATAATAATAATTACAATAGTGATAATAGCAATTATAATAAAAATTATAATAATGCTTATAATAAAACAATAATAATAATAGTTATATAATAGGAACAGTCAAAATCATTATCATTTAGTGTAGAGACTAAGTTCACAGGAGTATGGTGAATGTGTTATCAACAGACAACATTCAAACAGTACTGGAAGCAGTAACTGGTTTCTTAGTGATGATCATGAACCACTGTAGATCTTATCAACTGGGAAACTTGGTCACCAAGTTTTAAAAGTTACACTTGTATACAACCCTCCACCAAACAACAGGAGGCTAGTGTAAATTCTTCATCTTCTATGGGTTGCTGGAGGAAATCCTCATTGTCCTCTCTGAACTTGCCAGCACTCATTAGCAGCATAGTGATAACCCGGATATATCCAAATACATACATACACACAATCGCACGCGCGCACACACACACACACACACACACACACACACACACACACACACACACACACACACACACACACACACACACGCACACGCACACACACACACACACACACAGCCTTTCTCCGAGAGAGGCTGCGGCTGGTGACAAACCCGCACTGCGCTACTCTGAGAAAACTTCCCCTTCTTCAGTTGTTGCCCTGCAACATTGCATAACTCCTGATGACGCACTGAGAAGTGTGAAAGTACGTGGGCTAAAAATTTCCACCCCCTCCCCCCGTGGCTTGTCTTGCGATTGGTGGAATGATGATGTAAAGAGAGTAGTAAGGGAGAAAAAGTTAGCATATGAGAAGTTTTTACAAAGTAGAAGTGATGCAAGGAGGGAAGAGTATATGGAGAAAAAGAGAGAGGTTAAGAGAGTGGTGAAGCAATGTAAAAAGAGAGCAAATGAGAGAGTGGGTGAGCTGTTATCAACAAATTTTGTTGAAAATAAGAAAAAGTTTTGGAGTGAGATTAACAAGTTAAGGAAGCCTAGAGAACAAATGGATTTGTCAGTTAAAAATAGGAGAGGAGAGTTATTAAATGGAGAGTTAGAGGTATTGGGAAGATGGAGGGAATATTTTGAGGAATTGTTAAATGTTGATGAAGATAGGGAAGCTGTGGTTTCGTGTATAGGGCAAGGAGGAATAACATCTTGTAGGAGTGAGGAAGAGCCAGTTGTGAGTGTGGGGGAAGTTCGTGAGGCAGTAGGTAAAATGAAAGGGGGTAAGGCAGCCGGGATTGATGGGATAAAGATAGAAATGTTAAAAGCAGGTGGGGATATAGTTTTGGAGTGGTTGGTGCAATTATTTAATAAATGTATGGAAGAGGGTAAGGTACCTAGGGATTGGCAGAGAGCATGCATAGTTCCTTTGTATAAAGGCAAAGGGGATAAAAGAGAGTGCAAAAATTATAGGGGGATAAGTCTGTTGAGTGTACCTGGTAAAGTGTATGGTAGAGTTATAATTGAAAGAATTAAGAGTAAGACGGAGAATAGGATAGCAGATGAACAAGGAGGCTTTAGGAAAGGTAGGGGGTGTGTGGACCAGGTGTTTACAGTGAAACATATAAGTGAACAGTATTTAGATAAGGCTAAAGAGGTCTTTGTGGCATTTATGGATTTGGAAAAGGCGTATGACAGGGTGGATAGGGGGGCAATGTGGCAGATGTTGCAAGTGTATGGTGTAGGAGGTAGGTTACTGAAAGCAGTGAAGAGTTTTTACGAGGATAGTGAGGCTCAAGTTAGAGTATGTAGAAAAGAGGGAAATTTTTTCCCAGTAAAAGTAGGCCTTAGACAAGGATGTGTGATGTCACCGTGGTTGTTTAATATATTTATAGATGGGGTTGTAAGAGAAGTAAATGCGAGGGTCTTGGCAAGAGGCGTGGAGTTAAAAGATAAAGAATCACACACAGGGTGGGAGTTGTCACAGCTGCTCTTTGCTGATGACACTGTGCTCTTGGGAGATTCTGAAGAGAAGCTGCAGAGATTGGTGGATGAATTTGGTAGGGTGTGCAAAAGAAGAAAATTAAAGGTGAATACAGGAAAGAGTAAGGTTATGAGGATAACAAAAAGATTAGGTGATGAAAGATTGAATATCAGATTGGAGGGAGAGAGTATGGAGGAGGTGAACGTATTCAGATATTTGGGAGTGGACGTGTCAGCGGATGGGTCTATGAAAGATGAGGTGAATCATAGAATTGATGAGGGAAAAAGAGTGAGTGGTGCACTTAGGAGTCTGTGGAGACAGAGAACTTTGTCCTTGGAGGCAAAGAGGGGAATGTATGAGAGTATAGTTTTACCAACGCTCTTATATGGGTGTGAAGCATGGGTGATGAATGTTGCAGCGAGGAGAAGGCTGGAGGCAGTGGAGATGTCATGTCTGAGGGCAATGTGTGGTGTGAATATAATGCAGAGAATTCGTAGTTTGGAAGTTAGGAGGAGGTGCGGGATTACCAAAACTGTTGTCCAGAGGGCTGAGGAAGGGTTGTTGAGGTGGTTCGGACATGTAGAGAGAATGGAGCGAAACAGAATAACTTCAAGAGTGTATCAGTCTGTAGTGGAAGGAAGGCGGGGTAGGGGTCGGCCTAGGAAGGGTTGGAGGGAGGGGGTAAAGGAGGTTTTGTGTGCGAGGGGCTTGGACTTCCAGCAGGCATGCGTGAGCGTGTTTGATAGGAGTGAATGGAGACAAATGGTTTTTAATACTTGACGTGCTGTTGGAGTGTGAGCAAAGTAACATTTATGAAGGGATTCAGGGAAACCGGCAGGCCGGACTTGAGTCCTGGAGATGGGAAGTACAGTGCCTGCACTCTGAAGGAGGGGTGTTAATGTTGCAGTTTAAAAACTGTAGTGTAAAGCACCCTTCTGGCAAGACAGTGATGGAGTGAATGATGGTGAAAGTTTTTCTTTTTCGGGCCACCCTGCCTTGGTGGGAATCGGCCAGTGTGATAATAAAATAATAAAAAAATATATATATATATATATATATATAAATATATATATATATATATATATATATATATATAATATATAAATAAATATATATATATATATATATATATATGTCGTGCCGAATATGTAAAACTGGTCAATTAGCAAGAACTCAATTAAAATTAAGTCCTTTCTAAAATTTTCTCTTATACGTTTAAAGATATATTTTTTTCATTAATATTAATGTAAAAAAATTTAATTTTGCTCCAAAAGAATCTTAGAAAACTTACCTAACCTTGTTATAACAAGAACAATTTATTTTAGCCTAACCCAACTAAATATATTTTAGGTTTGTTTACAGTAATTTAATACTAAATAAACACAGTGAAATATATTTTTTTCGTTAGGTTCAAAATGATTTTGGCGAAATTTTTGCATACACAAATTTTCACTTGTCCTATATGGCAAGATGAGCTTTGCTATTTAAACCAAGATCGCAAGTTCTGCCTATTCGGCACGACATATATATATATATATATATATATATATATATATATATATATATATATATATATATATATATATATATATATATATATATATATATATATATATAATCACCTGAGATGGACATTAACAATGCAGCTTTGTCAGTGTGTGTGTACACCTAACAGCCTCAGAACAACACTCAGAAAACTTTAGAAATCCTTCGTAATGTAATATAAGATGTATGTTAGAGCCATCATCGGTATGCTGCCTCAACGCCAAGACTTTCCTGATGAAGTTCGTGCAGGGACTTGAAAATCTCGTATTGTTTGCGATTAGACTTAGTCCCAAAACTTACGGGGCACGTCATTTTCCTTGTTTTCTAATGTGTTATTTTTTCCCTATACTCTATCGTGTCCACAATTACTATCGCATTTGCTTGGTCTGCTTTCGAAACTTCATAAAGATTAACTTAACAAAGATTTGTTAAGTTATTCCATGAATTAAGGAAAGATCCTGGGGTTCACCTTAGGAAAGCAGACAAAGCAAATGCGATAGTAATTATGGACAAGATAGATTATAGGGGAAAATTAACACGATATTAGGAGAAAGGAACACTCGCGCGCCTCTTAAGAAGAATGTTTTCTTGCAGAGGTTGAATAAAACACCGAGTCTTGCAGCCTTGACGAAGACAACTAAAAGAGACATGATAACTGCATACGAAATATTAAGGACCAGTTGACAAGACTGACAGTGATTGTATTGTGAGGACCTTAAATTCGAGGGCAGTTACTGAGGCTAAAATACACAACTGAAGGGTGTTAGGAAGTACTGCAGTCTCAGGTGGTCAAAAAATGGAATGTTTTGGATGAGGAAGTGGAGAGAAATTCCTTACAGAGTTCCAAAAATAGGTACGATAAGATTTAATAGGTTAGTTAACGACAACATAGAATTAGGATCTGAGATTTGATCCAGATAAATATACATTAGCCAGGGCAGTGTGTATGATACACTAATCATCAGTACTAACAACACTGCCTGGGTAGTGTATGTTACTCACCATCACTACTGACAACACTGCCTGGGTAGTGTATGTTACTCACCATCACTACTGACAACACTGCCTGGGTAGTGTATGTTACTCACCATCACTACTGACAACACTGCCTGGGTAATGTATGTTATTCACCATCACTACTGACAACACTGCCTGGGTAGTGTATGTTACTCACCATCACTACTGACAACACTGCCTGGGTAGTGTATGTTACTCACCATCACTACTGACAACACTGCCTGGGTAGTGTATGTTACCATCACTACTGACATCACTGCCTGGGTAGTGTATGTTACTCACCATCACTACTGACAACACTGCCTGGGTAGTGTATGTTACTCACCATCACTACTGACAACACTGCCTGGGTAGTGTATGTTACTCACCATCACTACTGACAACACTGCCTGGGTAGTGTATGTTACTCACCATCACTACTGACAACACTGCCTGGGTAGTGTATGTTACTCACCATCACTACTGCCTGGGTAGTGTATGTTACTCACCATCACTACTGACAACACTGCCTGGGAACTGTATGTTACTCACCATCACTACTGACAACACTGCCTGGGTAATGTATGTTACTCACCATCACTACTGACAACACTGCCTGGGTAGTGTATGTTACTCACCATCACTACTGACAACACTGCCTGGGTAGTGTATGTTACTCACCATCACTACTGACAACACTGCCTGGGTAGTGTATGTTACTCACCATCACTACTGACAACACTGCCTGGGTAGTGTATGTTACTCACCATCACTACTGACAACATTGAATGGGTACTGTATGTTACTCACCATCACTACTGACAACACTGCCTGGGTAGTGTATGTTACTCACCATCACTACTGACAACACTGCCTGGGTAGTGTATGTTACTCACCATCACTACTGACAACACTGAATGGGTACTGTATGTTACTCACCATCACTACTGACAACACTGCCTGGGTAATGTATGTTACTCACCATCACTACTGACAACACTGCCTGGGTAGTGTATGTTACTCACCATCACTACTGACAACACTGCCTGGGTACTGTATGTTACTCACCATCACTACTGACAACACTGCCTGGGTAGTGTATGTTACTCACCATCACTACTGACAACACTGAATGGGTACTGTATGTTACTCACCATCACTACTGACAACACTGCCTGGGTAATGTATGTTACTCACCATCACTACTGACAACACTGCCTGGGTAGTGTATGTTACTCACCATCACTACTGACAACACTGCCTGGGTAGTGTATGTTACTCACCATCACTACTGACAACACTGCCTGGGTAATGTATGTTACTCACCATCACTACTGACAACACTGCCTGGGTAGTGTATGTTACTCACCATCACTACTGACCACACTGCCTGGGTAGTGTATGTTACTCACCATCAATACTGACAACACTGCCTGGGTAGTGTATGTTACTCACCATCACTACTGACAACACTGCCTGGGTAGTGTATGTTACTCACCATCTCTACTGACAACACTGCCTGGGTAGAGCATGTTACTCACCATCACTATTGACAACACTGCCTGGGTAGTGTATGTTACTCACCATCACTACTGACAACACTGCATGGGAGGTGTATGTTACTCACCATCACTACTGAACACTGCATGGGTTACCTGGAGGTTATTCCGGGGATCAACGCCCCCGCGGCCCGGTCCATGACCAGGCCTCCCGATGGATCAGGGCCTGATCAACTAGGCTGTTACTGCTGGCCGCACGCAGTCCGACGTACGAGCCACAGCCCGGCTGATCCGGCACTGACTTTAGGTATCTGTCCAGCTCTCTCTTGAAGGCAGCCAGGGGTTTATGGGTAGTGCATGTTACTCACCATCACTACTGACAACACTGCCTGGGTAATGTATGTTACTCGCCATCAATACTGACAACACTGCCTGGGTGGTGTACGTTATTCGCCATCAATACTGACAACACTGCTTGGGTAGTGTATGTTACTCACCATCAGTACTGACAACACTGCCTGGGAAGTGTATCATACACTCACCATCAATACTGACAACACTGCCTGGGTAGTTTGTTACTCACCATCACTGCTGACAACACTGCCTGGGTAGTGTATGATACTCACCATCACTGCTGACAACACTGCCTGGGTAGTATATTATACTCACCATCACTACTGACAACACTGCCTGGGTAGTGTATGATACTCAACATCACTACTGACAACACTGCCTGGGTAGTGTATGATACTCACCATCAATACTGACAACACTGCCTGGGTAGTGTATGATGCTCACCATCAATACTGACAACACTGAATGGGTAGTGTGTGATACTCGCCATCAATACTGACAGCACTGCCTGGGTAGTGTATGATAATCACCATCAATACTGACAACACTGCCTGGGTAGTGTATGATACTCTCCATCAATACTGACAACACTGCCTGGGTAGTGTATGATACTCACCATCAATACTGACAACACTGCCTGGGTAGTGTATGATACTCACCATCAATACTGACAACACTGCCTGGGTAGCGTATGATACTCACCATCAATACTGACAACACTGCCTGGGTAGTGTATGATACTCACCATCAATACTGACAACACTGCCTGGGTAGTGTATGATACTCACCATCAATACTGACGACACTGCCTGGGTAGTGTATGATACTCACCATCAATACTGACAACACTGCCTGGGTAGTGTATGATACTCGCCATCAATACTGACAACACTGCCTGGGTAGTGTGTGATACTCACCATCAATACTGACCACACTGCCTGGGTAGTGTATGATACCATCAATACTGACAACACTGCCTGGGTAGTGTATGATACTCGCCATCAATACTGACCACACTGCCTGGGTAGTGTATGATACTCACCATCAATACTGACAACACTGCCTGGGTAGCGAATGATACTCCTCATCAATACTGACAACACTGCCTGGGTAGTGTATGATACTCACCATCAATACTGACAACACTGCCTGGGTAGTGTATGATACTCCCCATCAATACTGACAACACTGCCTGGGTAGTGTATGATACTCACCAATACTGACAACACTGCCTGGGTAGCGTATGATACTCCCCATCAATACTGACAACACTGCCTGGGTAGTGTGTGATACTCACCATCAATACTGACAACACTGCCTGGGTAGTGTATGACACTAACCATCAATACTGACAACACTGCCTGGGTAGTGTGTGATACTCGCCATCAATACTGACAACACTGACTTGGTAGTGTATGATACTCACCATCAATACTGACAACACTGCCTGGGTAGTGTATGATACTCGCCATCAATACTGACAACACTGCCTGGGTAGTGCGTGATACTCACCATCAATACTGACAACACTGCCTGGGTAGTGTATGACACTCACCATCAATTCTGACAACACTGCCTGGGTAGTGTATGATACTCACCATCAATACTGACAACACTGCCTGGGTAGTGTATGATACTCACCATCAATACTGACAACACTGCCTGGGTAGTGTATGATACTCACCATCAGTACTGACAACACTGCCTTGGTAGTGTATGATACTCGCCATCAATACTGACAACACTGCCTGGGTAGTGTGTGATACTAACCATCAATACTGACAACACTGCCTGGGTAGTGTATGACACTCACCATCAATACTGACAACACTGCCTGGGTAGTGTGTGATACTCGCCATCAATACTGACAACACTGCCTGGGTAGTGTGTGATTCTCACCATCAATACTGACCACACTGCCTGGGTAGTGTATGATACTCACCATCAATACTGACAACACTGCCTGGGTAGTGTGTGATACTCGCCATCAATACTGACAACACTGCCTGGGTAGTGTGTGATACTAACCATCAATACTGACCACACTGCCTGGGTAGTGTATGATACTCACCATCAATACTGACAACACTGCCTGGGTAGTGTATGATACTCGCCATCAATACTGACCACACTGCCTGGGTAGTGTATGATACTCACCATCAATACTGACCACACTGCCTGGGTAGTGTATGATACTCACCATCAATACTGACAACACTGCCTGGGTAGCGTATGATACTCCCCATCAATACAGACAACACTGCCTGGGTAGTGTGTGATACTCACCATCAATACTGACCACACTGCCTGGGTAGCGTATAATACTCACCATCAATACTGACAACACTGCCTGGGTAGTGTATGATACTCCTCATCAATACTGACAACACTGCCTGGGTAGTGTATGATACTCACCATCAGTACTGACAACACTGCCTGGGTAGTGTATGATACTCCCCATCAATACTGACAACACTGCCTGGGTAGTGTATGATACTCCCCATCAATACTGACAACACTGCCTGGGTAGTGTATGATACTCACCATCAGTACTGACAACACTGCCTGGGTAGCGTATGATACTCACCATCAATACTGACAACACTGCCTGGGTAGTGTATGATACTCACCATCAATACTGACAACACTGCCTGGGTAGTGTATGATACTCACCATCAATACTGACAACACTGCCTGGGTAGTGTATGATACTCCCCATCAATACTGACAACACTGCCTGGGTAGTGTATGATACTCACCATCAATACTGACAACACTGCCTGGGTAGTGTATGATATTCACCATCAATACTGACAATACTGCCTGGGTAGTGTGTGATACTCACCATCAATACTGACCACACTGCCTGGGTAGTGTATGATACTCACCATCAATACTGACAACACTGCCTGGGTAGTGTGTGATTCTCGCCATCAATACTGACAACACTGACTGGGTAGTGTGTGATACCATCAATACTGACAACACTGCCTGGGTAGTGTGTGATACTCACCATCAATACTGACAACACTGACTGGGTAGTGTGTGATACTCACCATCAATACTGACAACACTGCCTGGGTAGTGTGTGATACTCGCCATCAATACTGACAACACTGCCTGGGTAGTGTGTGATACTCACCATCAATACTGACAACATTGCCTGGGTAGTGTGTGATACTCACCATCAATACTGACAACACTGCCTTGGTAGTGTATGATACTCACCATCAATACTGACAACACTGCCTGGGTAGTGTGTGATACTCACCATCAATACTGACAACACTGCCTGGGTAGTGTGTGATACTCACCATCAATACTGACAACACTGCCTGGGTAGTGTATGATACTCACCATCAATACTGACAACACTGCCTGGGTAGTGTGTGATACTCACCATCAATACTGACAACACTGCCTGGGTAGTGTGTGATACTCACCATCAATACTGACAACACTGCCTGGGTAGTGTATGATACTCACCATCAATACTGACAACACTGCCTGGGTAGTGTGTGATACTCACCATCAATACTGACACTGCCTGGGTAGTGTGTGATACTCACCATCAATACTGACAACACTGCCTGGGTAGTGTATGATACTCACCATCAATACTGACAACACTGCCTGGGTAGTGTATGATTCTCACCATCAATACTGACAACACTGCCTGGGTAGTGTATGATACTCACCATCAATACTGACAACACTGCCTGGGTAGTGTGGGATACCATCAATACTGACAACACTGCCTGGGTAGTGTATGATACTCACCATCAATACTGACAACAGTGCCTGGGTAGTGTATGATACTCACCATCAATACTGACAACACTGCCTGGGTAGTGTATGATACTCACCATCAATACTGACAACACTGCCTGGGTAGTGTATGATACTCACCATCAATACTGACAACACTGCCTGGTTATACATTATAAAGTGTTTCCTGGATAATTAATCCGTGACAGATATACATTGGTAATAAACTTTATGTATTTAACAGCCAGTTATATGAGAGTTCAAGAATGATTGTGATGCAACAGTGATATAACTCTGATGTAACAGTGATATGACTGATGTAACAGTGATATAACTGTGATGTAACAGTGATATGACTGATGTAACAGTGATATAACTGTGATGTAACAGTGATATGACTGATGTAACAGTGATATAACTGTGATGTAACAGTGATATGACTGATGTAACAGTGATATAACTGTGATGTAACAGTGATATGACTGATGTAACAGTGATATAACTGTGATGTAACAGTGATATGACTGATGTAACAGTGATATAACTGTGATGTAACAGTGATATGACTGATGTAACAGTGATATAACTGTGATGTAACAGTGATATGACTGATGTAACAGTGATATAACTGTGATGTAACAGTGATATGACTGATGTAACAGTGATATAACTGTGATGTAACAGTGATATGACTGATGTAACAGTTATATAACTGTGATGTAACAGTGATATAAGAACATAACGAAGGAACACTGCAGAAGGCCTACTGGCCCATGCAAGGCAGGTCCAAGTCTCCTACCGGCTTAAGCCAATGCACCCAACCTAGTCAGGTCAGGTCACATTGACTTAAGGGAGGAACACGGCAACCGACCTGGTAGCACAAGCTATCAGGTCCAACTCACACCCACCCACATCCACTCATGTATTTATCCAACCTATTTTTAAAGCTACACAACGTTCTGGCCTCTATAACTGTACTCGGGAGTTTGTTCCACTCATCCACAACTCTATTACCAAACCAGTACTTTCCTATATCCTTCCTGAATCTGAATTTTTCCAACTTAAAACCATTGCTGCGAGCCCTGTCTAGGCTAGATATTTTCAGCACACTATTTACATCCCCTTTATTTATTCCTGTCTTCCATTTATACACCTCAATCATATCCCCCCTAATTCTACGTCTTTCTAGAGAGTGCAGATTCAGGGCCCTTAGTCTATCCTCATAGGGAAGGTTTCTGATACATGGGATCAACTTTGTCATCCTCCTTTGTACATTTTCCAGAGAATTTATATCCATTCTGTAATACGGTGACCAAAACTGTGCAGCATAATCTAAATGAGGCCTAACCAAGGATGTATAGAGTTGAAGAACAACCTGAGGACTCCTATTATTTATGCTTCTTGATATGAAGCCAAGGATTCTATTAGCTTTATTGCGAACACTTATGCACTGTTGTCTTGGTTTCAGATTACTGCTAACCAGAACTCCTAAATCTTTTTCGCAATCCGTAATATTAAGATCTACATTATTTAGTTTATATGTGGCATGGTTATTGTCCTGTCCAACATTTAGAACTTTGCATTTGTCTATATTAAACTGCATCTGCCACTTCTCCGACCACTGCATCAGTCTATTCAAATCTTCCTGGAGTGCTCGAATGTCCTCGTCAGAATGAATTCGACGGCCTATTTTGGTGTCATCGGCAAACTTGCCGATGTCGCTCTTTATGCCCTCATCTATGTCGCTTATGTAGATTGTGAACAGCAGGGGGCCCAACACTGACCCCTGTGGAACACCGCTCGTGACGCTTCCCCACTCTGATTTCTCCCCATTTATGCAAACTCTCTGCTGCCTATTTGTCAACCATGCCTCTATCCAGGAAAAAATTTATCCTCCTATTCCATGTGCCTTAATATTCATCAATAGTCTCTGATGTGGGACCCTGTCAAAAGCCTTACTGAAGTCCATATACACAATATCATATTCATTACCTTGATCTACCTCCTCAAATACCTTAGTGAAAAAAGTTAATAAATTCGTAAGGCAGGAACGCCCCTTTGTGAAACCATGCTGAGATTCGTTGATTAATTTATGCTTTTCAAGGTGGCTACGAACGGCCTCGGCAATTATTGATTCCATAAATTTTCCCACTATGGAGGTTAGGCTTATTGGTCTATAGTTCGAAGCTAAGGACCTGTCACCTGTTTTGAAAATAGGTATCGCATTTGCCATTTTCCACTTATCTGGCACCATGCCAGTTTGTAGTGATATGTTGAAAAGATTAGCCAAAGGTTTGCTAAGCTCCTCTTTACATTCCTTAGAACCCTTGCATACAGTTCATCAGGGCCTGGGGATTTGTTAGGTTTTAATTTATCTATTTGCCTAAGGACCATGTCACTTGTGACCCTAATCGTGCACAGTTTATTATCGTCCTGTTCTACATAATTTATCATTACTGGAATATCGCTGGTATCCTCCTGTGTAAAAACTGAGAGGAAGTATTTGTTAAAAATTCTACACATTTCCTTATCACTGTCAGTGAGCTGACCCGAGGAACTTTTGAGTGGGCCTATCTTGTCCCTGATCTTACTTCTGTATACCTGAAAGAATCCTTTTGGGTTAGTCTTCGATTCTCTTGCAACTTTAACCTCATAATCTATTTTTGCTTTTCTAATTCCCTTTTTTATTTCTCTCTCTAACTGAATATATCGATTTCTTAATTGCCCCTCTCCTCTTTTGATTTGCCTATATATGCCTCTCTTTTGACCAATCAGATATTTTAATCTATTGTTCATCCATTTAGGATCATTTTTGTTTGATCTGATTTCCCTATTTGGAACATAATTTGACTTAGCAGCTAGAACTATGCCCTGGAAAGCATCATATCGGCAACCATCACCACCTACCTGACCCTTAGTCAGGTCATTCCAGTTCAGCCCACCTAAGTAATTTTTCAGTCCTATGAAATCAGCCAAGCGAAAGTCAGGGACGGAGACTTGATTGCCATTATTAGGGGAATTCCATGATATATTAAAACTGAGTGATTTGTGATCACTTTCCCCAAGCTCATCATTAACCTCAAGATTATTAATTAGTGTTTCCCTACTGGCAAGAACCAAGTCAAGGAGGTTATTTCCCCTAGTTGGCTCTGTCACAAACTGTTTTAAAAAACAATCCTGGATCGTATCAAGAGAGTTACCTGACTCTAAATTTCCTGTCAAATTGCTCCAGTCAATCTGTCTATAGTTGAAATCTCCCATTAGCACAACATTTTCGTATGTAGATGCCTTACGAATTTCGTCCCATAGAAGTTTACTGCACTCCCTATCAAGATTTGGGGCCCTGTAAATCACACCCAAAATTAGTTTTTCTCGGCCCTCGAGAAGCTGTGATGTAACAGTGAGGCAACAGTGATATAACTGTGATGTAACAATGATATGACTGATGTAACAGTGATATAACTGTGATGTAACAGTGATATAACTGTGATGTAACAGTGATACAACAGTAATATAACTGTGATGTAACAGTGATATAACTGTGATGTAACAGTGATATGACTGTGATGTAACAGTGATTCAACAGTGATACAACTGTGATGTAACAGTGATATAACTGTGATGTAACAGTGATATGACTAATGTAGCAGTGATGCAGCAGTGATATAACTGTGATGTAACAGTGATATAACTGTGTAACAGTGATGCAACAGTGATATAACTGTGATGTAACAATGATATAACTAATGTAGCAGTGATGCAGTAGTGATATAACTGTGATGTAACAGTGATGCAACAGTGATGCAACAGTGATATAACTGTGATGTAACAGTGATATAACTGTGATGTAACAGTGATACAACAGTATAACTGTGATGTAACAGTGATGCAACAGTGATATAACTGTGATATAACAGTGATATAACTGTGATGTAACAATTATATAACAGTGTAACAAGAGTGATGTAACAAGAGTGATGTAACAAGAGTGATGTGATGTAACAATAGTGATGTGATGTAACAAGAGTGATGTAACAATAGTGATGTAACAATAGTGATGTAACAAGTGATGTAACAAGAGTGATGTAACAATAGTGATGTAACAAGAGTAATATACCTCAGAATGCACGTAAAAAATAGTTACAGGCGAAAAACAAACCTGACCTAACCAAATTTAACTTAACATTTTTCCGATGACTGTTTTCGTAAACCATATATCACGTTTATAATGGGACGTAAAACTAAAAAAAAAGTTATTTTGTCTGTTAGCCAATAACAGTGTGGGCAGACAGAAGGGTGGGTAAACAGGAGGGTGGGTAGCGGGCAAGTGGTCAGCACGAGGGATGGCGTCAGCAGAAGAGTGGTCAGCAGCCCGAGGGTAGTCAGCAGCTGGAGGGTGGTCAGCAGCTGGAGGGTGGTCAGCAGCTGGAGGGTGGTCAACAGAAGGAGGGTGGTCAGCAGCTGAAGGGTGGTCAACAGGAGGAGGGTGGTCAGGAGCTGGAGGGTGATCAACAGAAGGAGGGTGGTCAGGAGCTGGAGGGTGGTCAACAGAAAGAGGGTGGTCAGCAGCTGGAGGGTGATCAACAGAAGGAGGGTGGTCAGCAGCTGGAGGGTGGTCAACAGGAGGAGGGTGGTCAGCAGCTGGATGGTGGTCAACAGAAGGCGGGTGGTCAGCAGCTGGAGGGTGGTCAACAGAAGGAGGGTGGTCAGCAGCTGAAGGGTTGTCAACAGAAGGAGGGTGGTCAGCAGCTGGAGGGTGGTCAACAGAAGGAGGGTGGTCAGCAGCTGGAGGGTGGTCAACAGAAGAAGGGTGGTCAGCATCTGGAGGGTGGTCAACAGAAGGAGGGTGGTCAGCTGGAGGGTGGTCAGCAGCTGGAGGGTGGTCAACAGAAGGAGGGTGGTCAGCAGCTGGATGGTGGTCAACAGAAGGAGGGTGGTCTGCAGCTGGAGGGTGGTCAACAGGAGGAGGGTGGTCAGCAGCTGGAGGGTGGTCAGCAGCTGGAGGGTGGTCAACAGAAGGAGGGTGGTCAGCAGCTGGAGGGTGGTCAGCAGCTGAAGGGTGGTCAACAGCTGGAGGGTTGTCAACAGAAGGAGGGTGGTCAGCAGCTGGAGGGTGGCCAGCAGCTGGAGGGTGGTCAACAGAAGGAGGGTGCTCAGCAGCTGGAGGGTGGCCAACAGGAGGGGGGTGGTCAGCAGCTGGAGGGTGGTCAACAGAAGGAGGGTGGTCAGCAGCTGGAGGGTGGTCAACAGGAGGAGGGTGGTCAACAGAAGGAGGATGGTCAGCAGCTGGAGGGTGGTCAACAGAAGGAGGGTGGTCAACAGAAGGAGGGTGGTCAGCAGCTGGAGGGTGGTCAGCAGCTGGAGGGTGGTCAACAGAAGGAGGGTGGTCTGCAGCTGGAGGGTGGTCAACAGAAGGAGGGTGGTCTGCAGCAGGAGGGTGGTCAACAGGAGGCTGGTCAGCAGCACGAGGGTGGTCAACAGGAGGCTGGTCAGCAGCACGAGGGTGGTCAACAGGAGGCTGGTCAGCAGCACGAGGGTGGTCAACAGGAGGCTGGTCAGCAGCACGAGGGTGGTTAACAGGAGGCTGGTCAGCAGCACGAGGGTGGTCAGCAGCACGAGGGTGGTCAACAGGATGGTGGTCAACAACAGGAGGGTGGTCAACGGGAGGGTAGCACTATCCAGCAACACAGGACGGGTAAAGGGTCTCTCTCAAACTGCACTTCTACATCCAAAACCAATAATTGAATTCAGGTGATTATTCGCCAGTGTGAAGGCAGTGTACATGTTGACTACCCTCTCCACCACACACCACATTATTGCCCTGCCTCTCGCAGAGCTCCACTGGTGTTATTGACCTTAATTTACACATGAGTTTGCCTTACCTCCCTGCCCATCCCCTGCGAGGCCGCTCAGGCTGCAGGGGCAATAGGATGAAAATGGAAACACGCTAATGGTGATTGGTTGATGTTTGCTCAACTTGTTGCATTGAACAAACTTGTTCAGAAGTTACCTGTTGGACCGTCTTAATTTGCCTGTTGACCTGATGCGATATGATTCGACTTTAATTACTTGCGATGCTAGTGCTTCATTGTGTATCATTCATTATTTATTCTCTCTCTCTCTCTCTCTCTCTCTCTCTCTCTCTCTCTCTCTCTCTCTCTCTCTCTCTCTCTCTCTCTCTCTCTCACTCATTAACTTTAAATCCTTTCCCTAGATATTATATTAAAGGCTCGTATGTGTATACGTAATTCAATATTATGTAATATATGTCAATGGTTCAGAGTGAACTTGGAGTCATTCATCAGCCAGAGCTGCAGTTGAATGGTTTCTTGTAAGACCTATTGTGATAACATGTCTCATACACGAATAAGTCAGGAATGATCGCTGATACATTGAAGCCTGTGAGAAGAACATCTGTAATAACTGCAGTCTTGATAGATACGTTGGCACAGGTGAGGGACCTTGAGTATATTTGATTTGGGAAAAGAGTAAGACATATGGGCAACATTCAGGTATTAGTAAAGATACCCAAGTGTTGCACGTGTGTTTCATATACTTGTTGGTTTTGTCTACTATTAACATAAAAATATTTAATTTGTACGTAATAGAAAGGTGACGGCAATACTGATTGGTGGCCTTAATAAGAATGAGCCGTTCACCCAGGCTGGTTCCAGCTTTGAGAGGAGTCGCATTTTGAGCTGTATATTCCAGCAGATATCCACGAATGTTGTGTATTCCAGCAGATATCCATGAATGTTGTGTATTCCAGCAGATATCCATGAATGTTGTGTATTCCAGCAGATATCCATGAATGTTGTGTATTCCAGCAGATATCCATGAATGTTGTGTATTCCAGCAGATATCCATGAATGTTGTGTATTCCAGCAGATATTCATGAATGTTGTATATTCCAGCAGATATCCACGAATGTTGTGTATTCCAGCAGATATCCATGAATGTTGTGTATTCCAGCAGATATCCATGAATGTTGTATATTCCAGCAGATATCCACGAATGTTGTGTATTCCAGCAGATATCCATGAATGTTGTGTATTCCAGCAGATATCCATGAATGTTGTATATTCCAGCAGATATCCACGAATGTTGTATATTCCAGCAGATATCCACGAATGTTGTATATTCCAGCAGATATCCACGAATGTTGTGTATTCCAGCAGATATCCATGAATGTTGTATATTCCAGCAGATATCCACGAATGTTGTATATTCCAGCAGATATCCACAAATGTTGTATATTCCAGCAGATATCCACGAATGTTGTATATTCCAGCAGATATCCACGAATGTTGTATATTCCAGCAGATATCCACGAATGTTGTGTATTCCAGCAGATATCCACGAATGTTGTATATTCCAGCAGATATCCACGAATGTTGAATATTCCAGCAGATATCCACGAATGTTGTGTATTCCAGCAGATATCCACGAATGTTGTGTATTCCAGCAGATATCCACGAATGTTGTGTATTCCAGCAGATATCCACGAATGTTGTATATTCCAGCAGATATCCACGAATGTTGTATATTCCAGCAGATATCCATGAATGTTGTGTATTCCAGCAGATATCCACGAATGTTGTGTATTCCAGCAGATATCCATGAATGTTGTATATTCCAGCAGATATCCACGAATGTTGTGTATTCCAGCAGATATCCATGAATGTTGTATATTCCAGCAGATATCCACGAATGTTGTGTATTCCAGCAGATATCCATGAATGTTGTATATTCCAGCAGATATCCACGAATGTTGTATATTCCAGCAGATATCCATGAATGTTGTATATTCCAGCAGATATCCACGAATGTTGTATATTCCAGCAGATATCCACGAATCTTTTATATGTGCTTCTTCAGTAGTAAATGTAATCTTCCATTGTTTATATAAGCCGATATTAGAAGCTGATGACTGATATTAGAAGCTGATGACTGATATTCTTCCTATAACTTGAAATACATTTTTATACGGAAATGTTAAAATGCAAATTTCTACGTAGAAATAAGCTTCAGGGAGGTTTAAGTGATCGTTACGACAGGAATTCTCTATCAGCGGGCCAAGTACACTTCCTTGTGGTATTCTGACATCAATGGCGTGGATTCCAAACTGCTCTTGAGACATAGACAGGGAAGGTGATAACTGTGGTGCATTATGGAGAGTTTTCGAGCTTGTAACTTTACCAGGAAGCCACGATGCTATAGACATCAGTAAGAACAGTGTGCAGCGCAGTGACACAGCTGGACTCGCCCAGTAATGGACGCACTTCACCATTACATCCACTCCACAATCACCTTTTATAAAACTTTTAGAATATTTTACAGTCTGTCGAGCCTGCCGTTCTCGAAAGGAGATAATGACCTTGTCAGTCTTTCACTAGGCTCCACCAGACCTTAAAGCTCACATTTCCTAATTCGTTTTCTGTATGTATCTGAATCCTACTGGCATATTGTGTAGTATTGAACGACCTTTCCTAACTGCTTGGTTTGTTAGTGGGATTTGAGATTGTGGGTATATAGATGTCTTGTTTCGCAAACAATGTCAGAATCACCCACACAGGTTCAGTGCTTCATATAAATTAAATACAGAATTTTCTGGCATATAAGGCTCACGATGGAAGTATCATAATGGTAAATCAGTAATCAAGGTCATGGTCAAGGGTCAGTAATCACCCTGCGCATATAAGGCGCAGAGTGATTTTCCAAGAATTTTTGTGGGGATATAAGGCATATAAGGTGCGCCTTATATGCTAGAAAATACGGGAAATAATAAAAGTGCTGTATGAGGCATCATGTACCTCACGATAGTCACATCATGCGAAGGATACAAGTAGTCTGCTAGTAACAGTCAAGTAGCTAGTCATGACTTGCTTAAGGAATGGCAAGACGCATGTGTGTCTGAAGAAGCTCAGAATTGTGCATCACTCCCTCTGTGCGAGGTACTGATACTGAGCTTCCAGAATGGCAATGAATTTATAATGTTACTGTAGAGAGGGAATCTAAACTGTCATGAATCATAGCATTGCTTGGTGTGTACCTTGCAAGTACCGTCTGTATATTGAACACACACACACACACACACACACACACACACACACACACACACAGTATAGATCATAGTATATATCAATGGGTTAGGCATGCAAAGATTTACTGCAGCACACAGCAACACCTTGGCTATGCTCCTTCCTGTCACGTCACATCCATGGCGTGTATCCAAACAATGTTTTACCAAGTTTTTTTTTTTTTTTTGAGCATTGTTATTGTTTCCTTGACGACGAGCATATTATGAAACTGCGCTCAGACACTCACGTAGTCTCTAAACATGACAGGACGAGGAGTGGCAGTCAAATTGAATTCAGCCACACAGGTTTTAGTTTCTTGTCTGAGAGTATACATAAAAAAAAATGCACAATATCGTGACTGGAATGATACACAAATAACCCACACATAGAAGAGAGGAGCTTACGACGACGTTTCGGTCCGACTTGGAACATTTACAAAGTCACAGTGTGACTTTGTAAATGGTTCAAGTCGGCCGGAAACGTCGTCGTAAGCTGCTTTTTTCTGTGTGCGGGTTATTTGTGTACTGAGAGTATACTGATGTATTGGTCGTCTACTGGACTAGGAGAAAAGTTGTGGCAGACAGGACGCTAGAGCATTGTCTGCCCTGCATTCAAATAGCGAAGCTCTGAGAATATTGAAGCAGAAGAGAGTATCTTGCAACGACAACGTTTCGCTGTATAGAAACTTATCAAATCATGATGAAGCCCAATACTGGGCGAAACGTTGCCCCGTTAGCAGCTTTTTCTTACATAGTGGTGTGTATGAATGAATGAGTGGTGTGTGTGGATGAGGGGGATAGCAGTGGGAGCTTGTAAGTAAAAGGTAGCTAGTTTGTGTAGTGAGGCGCACGCCCCTCCGTCTTCCCGTCCGTCCGCCCGTCCATCCGTCCGGCCGCCCGTACGCCTTAGTCTGATTTACTACAAGAATTTGCAGCAAATGGTGTTGTAAGATATACACTGTCAGCCAGGTGCACACTGTCAGTCAGGTATACACTGTCAGTCAAGCGTACATTGTCAGTCACGTAAACGTCATCGCTCTTGTCTTACTGATTCCATTGCTGGTACAGTCTCTCTCTCTCTCTCTCTCTCTCTCTCTCTCTCTCTCTCTCTCTCTCTCTCTCTCTCTCTCTCTCTTACACAGGGTTTGACAAGGTTAGGTTAAGGATCCCTAGCTTTATTGACAAGATATTTACAAGTTAAGGATTTCTAACTTGATTGACAAGCTAAGAGCTGTTACCTGTATCACCTCGTTTGAAAGCATTTTTATTGTTATGAAATATACAAGTAGGGAACAGGATGAGGTTGGAACCATCTGTGGGCCAGCATTTTCATTTGATCAACTGACTTTGTCTCGTTGATATCATAATGCTGACTCGAGTCATCCTGGGGATAAATGATTTCAGATGAAGTGACGTTCTGGAGAAGGGTAAAGTCAGAGTGAAGTTGCTGCTTTCTGCCCGTTTTGTGGTATAGAAGCTTACTTCTCGCTGTCCTCGAAGTGGAGCAAAGTGTGGTACTTTGACAATGTTGGCCTTGTACATAACAGTAAGGCCACTATTACAACCCAGGAATCCCAAAAGGCCTGTTATCCTGGGTGTAAAGGGAGCAAAATAAACACAGCAGAAAAACTTTTGACTTGTATTATCCTTCACCAATTTAGAACAGAAGTATGTACACTATGTACAACAATAGGTATTAGTGCACGCCACGGTAAGCAAGGCAGAATAGAAGCCACTAGAGAGCAGACCGTGCTTCAACCAGCTCTAGAATGGGAATGACAAGGGCAGACAGGTGAGTGGTACCCACAACACCTCTGCGATTGCCAAAATCATCTTCTCATTGGCTGGAACCTGAGTACTGATTGAACGACGGGGCCCCATCATCAACCCTTAGTACCTGGTTCGCTGGTTGGGGGAGATAGCCTTTCAATGAGGGTGTGTACATGCGCCGAATAAAGGTTACGTACTCTTTGCACGCCACAGCTACCCACATCTCTTCTGTGTTGAAGGCTCTGCTGAAATGACAGATCTATCCAGGATGGGTCGAAGCGAAAGATGACACATCTTGCTCTGTTCTCTACTCTGTCAAGCAGTCGCAGATGAAAGGGGGGGGGGAGGCAGGCAAACCAAGAAAGTGGAGCATACTCAAGGTGTGAGCGTACTTGTGCCTCATACAGACTCTTGCAACTCCTACTGTCAAGAAGATGCGAGATACGTCGAAATGCTGTAAGCTTCCTGGCTGCCTCGTTTGCAAGATTTACAACGTGGTTCTTCATGGTCAGTTTGGAGTCTGATTTCACCCCAAGGATATCAGCTTCTTTCCCAGGTACCAACACTCTCCCATTCATACTACTGCTCCGGCATTACCATCATGGTGCCTAGAGACCATCATTTGTATTTTCTCAGGTGCAAATGTTACTTGCCATCTGTTTCCCCAAGCTGATATAGCTCTTAGCTGGTGATTGATGTAGCTTAGAGCAGCTGGCATTTCTTCTCTTGGATAAGTAGATGTCAGAGTACACTCGTCTGCATATGCATGGGATTCTGGGATGAGATGAAGGTCATTGAAGTAGACATTCCATAACAATGGTCCCAGCACACTTCCTTGTAGAACACTAGCCCCAATAGGATGTCTTGCTGATTCTGTTCCATTGAGGACTACCCTTAGAGATCTACCATGAAGGTAGTCACTGAGGAGACGTAGCGTAGAGCCTGCAATTCCCAATGCTTGCAGTTTTGCTAAGAGGCCCTGGTGCCACACCCGGTCGAAAGCGCCAGCAATGTCCAGTGCTACCACACAGCTGACTTTGGATTCATCCAGTGACTGGTGCCATTTAGTGGAGAGGTTTAATAACAGATCAGCAGCAGAGTAACCATTCCTGAAGCCATATTGACGATCACAAAGTAGTGAGTGGTAGTCAAAAAACTGTCATTTGTCTTGAGATTATTATCTCAAGGATCTTGCCAGTGATTGACAGGAGTGACACTGATCTGTAGTTGTTGATTTTTGCTCTGCTCTTCTTTTTGTGAACAGGGACTACATTTGCCTCTTTCCACAGAGGCCATTTACTCTCTCTCGCTCTCTCCCTCTCTCTCCCTCTCCCTCCCTCTCCTTCCCTCCCCCCCTCCCTCTCCCTCCCTCCCTCCCTCTCTCCCTCCCTCTCTCCCTCTCTCCCTCTCTCTTTCTCTGTCTCTGTCTCTCTCTCTCTCTCTCTCTCTCTCTCTCTCTCTCAGCTTTATATCCGGCTTCAGTAAGCTGCTAGAGCGCCATTATTCGCTTTTATTATCTTCATTATTTTGCCGCTGCTTTTCATTTGTTTGTTCTCGCGAGTTATGTTATTCTTTTTGTCCACGTGTTCTTATCCGCCTCTCCATTTCTGTTGTTCTTGTGTTTAATATATTTCTCTCATTGCGTCTCAGTTGTTGTTTCTGTTTCTTTGTTATTATTCTTGTTCTGTTAACTATATAATTGGGCAAGAAGATCGTGAACGGAATACAGGCTAAAGAGAGAGATCACACACACACACACACACACACACACACACACACACACACACACACACACACTCTCACACACACACACACACACACACACACACACACACCTCAAATATTCTTGCCTTAACAGAGAGAGAAACGTTGAAAATTGAACTTTTCCTATTGTGACTCCCAACACTGGGAGTGCCAGGGTGCCAACTTTAGTGGTGTGTCAGCCTCTCAAACATTTGCTGAGGCCTGGCACCCAAGGCTTCCACGTTATTACAAAATAAAAAAATAGGAAAAACGTAGGAAAAAGGTATGTGAAATCGCACATGTGGAGAATATACCAAGAACTTTCACTACTCGTATAAATCGCACATGAGAATATACCAAAACCTTCACTATTCGTATAAATTCATTCAGACATCTGAATTACCAGAAAGATTTTGATGTCTCTTGGACTATGCTCTTTGGAACGTGACAAAAATACATCATAATTCACGCCTGGAAAAGTATGGAGGAACTGGTCCCTAACCTACATAATATGGAGGAACTGGTCCCTAACCTACATAATGCTTTCAAGGCAGGCAGATGCCTCAGTGCTGGTGAGGGACTCTTGATCCAAGGAATTAAGCTTGTCCTCCTCTTAGATTGAGCCTGATTGCCTCTCATTCCCCCAGGCGCTGTATTAATTCACTCTGTGGGTTTACATATCCAGAAAAGGTTTAAAGTAACTGGTGGAGTAGTAATAATCTTCAGAGGTAAGCCGTACGTTTACGGTAGAGGCCGGTGCCCCTGGGGACCTGGCTGTAGCCGCTGACAGTACAGGTGGGAGCGTTAACACACACGAAACCACACTAAACCTCGCCTTAATCTACAGTGGTTTGAGAATAGTTGTAAGAAGCTGTAAAATACTTTAGGTGACTCACCCAGGTATAGGCACCTGTGTAGGAAATCGGTCATCTCCACGTGGCTGTCATCCATGTGGCTTGGGCACTCAGATACACAGCTTTAGCCATAAATTCAGGGAGACAGCATAAAGGGAGCGAGCAAGAGGTTGTGGAGGTGGCAGTATAGGTGGTGTAGACTTCCCATCTACCTCACACCCACACTCGTGGAGGTCAGGAACTCCACCACCAGGGACACTTGAACGGAAAACCACGCACTAAACTCTCTCCTCTATTGTGCTGTAATTGACAGTGATGAAGCTGAAGCAGGAGGCGGCAAAATCCAGGTGATACTGACCATGTGGTTGACGATAACAGCATTGGGAGGCTAAAAAGGACCCAGTTAATGCAGCGAAGATTTCCCGAAGAAATTAGGAGTTTTTGTTCATAAATCCTGCATGTCCCTGTGTCTCAGTGATACAGACAAGAGATACGACAGCAGGATAACTTGCTGGTAGGCGCATGTTGCTTGTATTTGACGATGAAGTACCATGTGACTTCAGTCTTCTTTCCTGTCCCTGGGCATAACACAACTGCTGCAACCACTGCTATTACCAAATATATCGTGATGATAGGTTTCTTTTTCCGCTGCCACCAGATATATCCAGAAAAAGTTTAAAGTAACTGGTGGAGTAATAATAATCTTGGGATGCGAGCCTTAGGTTTAATGGGTATATAGTACAGTGCCGTGTGTTGGTTGCTGGCCAACGCCAGGCCGAAGGCCTAGCTTGAGAGTTGGGAAGGGGCAGACATCTTGCTGGTAGTATGTCTGTAGAGACAATGAGGAAGATGCAGCATCTCGTGGACTGAGCTCTGGGTCTGAACTCAGCCCACCAGACGGCACCACCAGGCCCAGGCAACATGGCGTGAAATACAATCCTAAATAAAATTATAATGCTCGTAGAAATAAATCCCTACAAAAGCAAGAGACCTGGCAGACGGTGCAAAATGCCCATGATACGAAGCAGTGATGTCATGAGTACATCTCGAGACAACTCAGTAATTGTAGAGGGACCAAGACTTCAAAACCTCTTCCTTCATGCTTAAGGGGAATTAACAGAAAACGCCTGGCTGTCTTCAAATAAGGACTGGTAAGTTCCTTAAGTTTGTTCCTGATTGACTGGGCTGTGATACCTAAGTTGGATTGCGTGTGGCCACTGCCATCAGTCACATCAATCAGATCATCCTCCAGAAGGCCTGGTCTAGGACTGATCCGTGGGGGGGGGGAGTGACACCCCAGAATTGTCTATAGGTAATCTAGCAGCAGTAGGCCTACTAACCTAAACTTGGCTAGTCAGACTCACACCCAAACACTCCCACTTATTAGGGTTGATCACAAGGGAACTGAAAAGTCAGGGTGACTCCAAGTTACAAAGTAGCTTACCCTTGGACCCCCCTGTCCTCACCCTGACTCACAGAACTCCAACACACCTGATAGTTATCCAGTGAATTAAGTATACATCCACACAAGCAGTACGTAACTGTGCTTTAAGTGATGACTTGTGGTTGTGTGTGGTGAACGCTATATGTAAGATAGGTAAATAGGTACACTACCTATAGTAAGTGTTAGAGGACTGTTGTAGGTCACATGGGCGACTTGAGACCCCCAGACCAGAAATATGACATACTGCTGGGGTTCCCTGGGTTTTTCTGGATTAATGTAGCTCAGTGGCTTAACCCGAAGAGCGGTTCTCCTCTTCCTCCTCCTCCCTTGTCCTCCTCCCTTGTCCTCCTCCCTTGTCCTCCTCCCTTGTCCTCCTCCCTTGTCCTCCTCCCTTGTCCTCCTCCCTTGTCCTCCTCCCTTGTCCTCCTCCCTTGTCCTCCTCCCTTGTCCTCCTCCCTTGTCCTCCTCCCTTGTCCTCCTCCCTTGTCCTCCTCCCTTCTCCTCCTCCCTTGTCCTCCTCCCTTCTCCTCCTCCCTTGTCCTCCTCCCTTCTCCTCCTCCCTTCTCCTCCTCCCTTCTCCTCCCGTCTCCCCCTTCTCCTCCTCCCCCTTCTCCACCTCCTCCTTCCTCGTCCGCCTCCTCCTTCCTCGTCGTCGTCCTCTTCCTCTACCTTCCTCGTCATCCTCCTCCTCCACCTCCTCCTTCCTCGTCGTCCTCCTTCACCTCCTTCCTCGTCGTCGTCCTCCTCCACCACCTCCTCCGTCGTCGTCCTCCTCCACCTCCTCCTTCCTCGTCGTCTTCCTCCTCCACCTCCTTCCTCGTCGTCCTCCTTCCTCGTCGTCCTCCTTCACCTCCTTCCTCGTCGTCGTCCTCCTCCTTCACCTTCTTCCTCGTCGTCGTCGTCGTCGTCCTCCTTCCTCGTCCTCCTCCACCTCCTCCTTTCTAGTCCTCCCCCACTTCCTCCTTCCTCGTCCTCCTCCTCCTCCTCCTAGCTCCCGTGTTAGTATATTACTTGTAAGGGGTGTGGAGCGTGGGTGTGGTGCCGTGTGTGGAGCGTGGGTGTGGTGCCGTGTGTGGAGCGTGGGTGTGGTGCCGCGTGTGGAGCGTGGGTGTGGTGCCGCGTGTGGAGCGTGGGTGTGGTGCCGCGTGTGGAGCGTGGGTGTGGTGCCGCGTGTGGAGCGGGGGTGTGGTGCCGTGTGTGGAGCGTGGGTGTGGTGCCGCGTGTGGAGCGTGGGTGTGGTGCCGCGTGTGGAGCGTGGGTGTGGTGCCGCGTGTGGAGCGTGGGTGTGGTGCCGAGTGTGGAGCGTGGGTGTGGTGCCGCGTGTGGAGCGTGGGTGTGGTGCCGCGTGTGGAGCGTGGGTGTGGTGCCGCGTGTGGAGCGTGGGTGTGGTGCCGCGTGTGGAGCGTGGGTGTGGTGCCGCGTGTGGAGCGTGGGTGTGGTGCCGCGTGTGGAGCGTGGGTGTGGTGCCGCGTGTGGAGCGTGGGTGTGGTGCCGCGTGTGGTGCGTGGGTGTGGTGCCGCGTGTGGAGCGTGGGTGTGGTGCCGCGTGTGGAGCGTGGGTGTGGTGCCGCGTGTGGAGCGTGGGTGTGGTGCCGTGTGTGGAGCGTGGGTGTGGTGCCGCGTGTGGAGCGTGGGTGTGGTGCCGCGTGTGGAGCGTGGGTGTGGTGCCGCGTGTGGAGCGTGGGTGTGGTGCCGCGTGTGGAGCGTGGGTGTGGTGCCGCGTGTGGAGCGTGGGTGTGGTGCCGCGTGTGGAGCGTGGGTGTGGTGCCGCGTGTGGAGCGTGGGTGTGGTGCCGCGTGTGGTGCGTGGGTGTGGTGCCGTGTGTGGAGCGTGGGTGTGGTGCCGCGTGTGGAGCGTGGGTGGGGTGCCGCGTGTGGAGCGTGGGTGTGGTGCCGCGTGTGGAGCGTGGGTGTGGTGCCGCGTGTGGAGCGTGGGTGTGGTGCCGTGTGTGGAGCGTGGGTGTGGTGCCGCGTGTGGAGCGTGGGTGTGGTGCCGCGTGTGGTGCGTGGGTGTGGTGCCGCGTGTGGAGCGTGGGTGTGGTGCCGCGTGTGGTGCGTGGGTGTGGTGCCGCTTGTGGTACGTGGGTGTGGTGCCGCGTGTGGAGCGTAGGTGTGGTGCCGCGTGTGGAGCGTGGGTGGGGTGCCGCGTGTGGAGCGTGGGTGTGGTGCCGCGTGTGGAGCGTGGGTGTGGTGCCGCGTGTGGAGCGTGGGTGTGGTGCCGCGTGTGGAGCGTGGGTGTGGTGCCGCGTGTGGAGCGTGGGTGTGGTGCCGCGTGTGGAGCGTGGGTGTGGTGCCGCGTGTGGTGCGTGGGTGTGGTGCCGCGTGTGGAGCGTGGGTGTGGTGCCGCGTGTGGAGCGTGGGTGTGGTGCCGCCCATAACACATACACACTATTGTTTTATGTCCTCCTGGTCTTTTGTGACGCTGTTGTTAAATGTTAACCCTGATGAGAGAAATAGAGAGGAGGAAGAACATGACGGAGGATGAGAGGACGTGAGGGATAGAGAGAGAGGTAGGTAGGTTACCTGTAGTTGCTTCAGAGGGGTCACCGCCCCCGCTGCCAAGTCTCAAATCAGGTCTGCCAGTTGGTGACCTGATCGACCACGCTGTTGCTACCCTCTGCACTGAGACTAACATGTGCACCACAACCCGGCTGATCAGGAACTGAGTTCAAGAGTTTAACAAACTCCGTCATGGAGACACCCATGGCTTTTTGGGTAATTCTCCGTTTGTATGAAGGGACTATATTGAAGAGTCGTGGTCCCCTTACACTTATTGCGTTATATCTTAGCGTACTCATGACACTCCTGTTTTTTTTTTGAGCCGTCTGCCAAGACTCTTGCTAGGAGGGGTTTCAGTGTGCAGATTTGAGAATCAGTCCCTCCAGAATTTTCCAGGTATAGATGGAGCATGAGATGGACCGAGGCCAAGGAAGGAGAATGTATGACTGGCAGATGGAAGGAGTGGGAAGGAATGGGAGACAACCATGAGGGATGATGGTGAGGGAAGAGGATAGTAAGGGGGAGTGAGGAATGAGGATGAGTGGGAGGGGTGAGAGATGAGGGCAAGAGTGAGGGTGAGGGTTGTCTGTAAGGGTGAGTGAAGGGTGAGAGTGAGGTTAGGGGTGAGAGTGAGAGTGAAGAGTGTCTGTGAGGGTGGGTGAGGGGTGTCTGTGAGGGTGGGTGAGGGGTGTCTGTGAGGGTGGGTGAGGGGTGTCTGTGAGGGTGGGTGAAGGTGAGAGTGACAGGGGTGTTGTGAATGACTCAAGGACTGAGTGGATGAGTGACACATGCACTTAACTCAATCCTGCCATGCAATTAGCAACGGTTATACCTCATTTACAGAGAGAGAGAGAGAGAGAGAGAGAGAGAGAGAGAGAGAGAGAGAGAGAGAGAGAGAGAGAGAGAAAAGATAGTGAAACTCTCCCATCTCTACCAGCAGACACTACCAACACTGCTTACCTCTAACAGTAACAACTGTCAGAATTAATGTGTAGCAGTTACTCTCATATATATATATATATATATATATATATATATATATATATATATATATATATATATATATATATATATATATATATATATATATATATATATTATACTGAAATTTTCCATATGGTTCGTTACTGTCCTTCTACATCTCCTTCCTCCCTCCTTCCTTCCTTCCTTCCTTCCTCCCTCCCTCCTTCCTTCCCTCCCTCCCTCCCTCCCTGCCTGCCTCACTCCCTTCCTTCCTTCCTTCCTTCCTTCCCTCCCTCCCTCCCTCCCTCCTTCCTTTCTTCCCTCCCTCCGCCCCTCACTCCCCTCTCTCCATCCCTCCCTCCCCTCTCTCCTTCCCTCCCTCCCCATCTCTCCTTCCATCCCTCCCTCCCTCCCTCATTCTTCCCTAATCCCGCCTTCCCTTATCGCTCCCTTGCTTATCCCTCCCTTCCTCATCCCTCCCTCTTTCATGTCTCTTGTCTCTCTCTCTCTCTCTCTCTCTCTCTCTCTCTCTCTCTCTCTCCAGGACCAATGTCATAGTCACACTGTTGGTGCCACAAGACAAAACTCTTAGTCATGAAAGTCACCAGGTGCCTCTTATGACCTCTGCCTCACACACATTCGAATTCTCTCTCTCTCTCTCTCTCTCTCTCTCGCTCTCGCTCTCCATGACTTGCCCTGAATTTCACCACAGCTTTCGCCCTTACTTTCATCATAGCTTTCACCTTGACTTTCACCCTGACTTTCATCATAGCTTTCACTTTGACTTTCATCATAGCTTTCACTTTGACTTTCACCCTGACTTTCATCATAGCTTTCACTTTGACTTTCATCATAGCTTTCACTTTGACTTTCACCCTGCTGGATCACACACTCACACATTACTATTAATATGACAGATTCTAAAAAATTATTTACCTTTCTCTCTTGAAATCCTCAAAGAAGACAAATATATAGGAAAATACAAAATAATGTTACTAATAATGTTGATATCACCATCATCATTAACGTATTCTTCGTTATTTACAGGTGAGAGCGTTAGCTGTGGTTGACAGGAGAGCACTGAGGTATGTTGATAGTCGAGTTATCTTTTGGTTTGTGTTCTCTAACCTCTTTCTTCTTCTCTTCCGCCTCTTTATTTTCCATCTTTCTCCATTCTTTGTGTCCTGCTTTATATTGTTTGTACGTAGAGTACAGTGTGCTAAAAGTACGTAGAGTACAGTGTGTTAAAAATACAGAATATAGTGGGTTATAAGTAGAGAGAGTACAGTGTTCAAAGTACAGACTACAGTGTTAAAAGTACAAAAAATAGTCATAAAGTGCATATATGTTTAATAGGTGTTCATGATTCTGGAAGTCATTGCTCCTTCGATTGAGTGAGTGAGTGAGTGAGAGAGAGAGAGAGAGAGAGAGAGAGAGAGAGAGAGAGAGAGAGAGAGAGAGAGGGAGGTGATAAGCTGCAGAGCAGCCAATACTCCCACTTTACACCTCTCCACCTGCACGCTGATACATACTAACACCTGATTACCTGTGTGTGTGTGTGTGTGTGTGTGTGTGTGTGTGTGTGTGTGTGTGTGTGTGTGTGTGTGTGTTTAACCACAGATGCTCCTGAAGTTGTGCGGGATTCAGTGATAGTTACGTTTAAATCCATGTGCATATTTATTGTTCCTTCTACTCACAGCCTGTCTGACCAACCCGTCAGCTATGAAACATGGTGTGGGACCTGGTCTGGGGCCTGGTTTGAGACCTGGTGTGGGACATGGTCTGGGACCTGCTTTGAGACCTGGTGTGGGACCTGGTCTAGGATCTGGTCTGACACCTGGTGTGGGACCTGGTGTGACACCTGGTGTGAGACCTAGTCTAGTATCTGGTCTGAGACCTGGTGTGGGACCTTTTCTGGGATCTGGTCTGAGACCTGGCTGCGGAAGCCATAACTCAGTGACCAGGTAAGCCAGGTTAAGCCACCTTGTATGTTTCTTGATAATTCTGCAGTAATTTTCCGGTTGATAACCCTGGTTCTCACCCTTGTTATTCAGTGTTTACCATCTTGTGGGTAACTCTGTATCTCGTATGTTGGGATCATATCTCCTCTGTGTTTTAAACTGCCATGTGTTCTTGAGTTCTTAAAACTGGGAGAAGAGGAGGTCCTCCTCTGAGTGAGTTAAGGTTGACGTTGGTGTCACTGGGAGAGGGAGATCCTAACCTGGGTGAGTTAAGGTTGACGTTGGTGTCACTGGGAGAGGTTCGCCCCTGGGTGAGTTAAGGTTGACGTTGGTGTCACTGGGAGAGGTTCTTCCCTGGGTGAGTTAAGGTTGACGTTGGTGTCACTGGGAGAGGAAGGCCCTCCCCTGGGTGAGTTAAGGTTGACGCTGGTGTCTTGTTAGCGATGATTTCCCACTCTAAGAGGTCCTCCAGTGACCTGTTAATGTTGTATATTCATGTCAGGCTGGAAGACGTGGCATGGCAGAGACGGAGAGGGCAGGGAAGACTCTGAAGGAGGGAAGGAAGGAAGGAATTTGGAAATAGGAAAGAGGGAGTAAAGAAAGTAAATAGGAAGTACAAGCTGAAGGAAAGTCTTAAGTATTTCTAGGTTATCTGCTGAGAGAGACTATCACTTAAATATTCCCCGTACCACTGAAGCACTCTTGACATCGCTCTCGGTTGTACCTCCAGTGTATTGTTCATTGTCTGTCAGCTTATAGTTCAAGAATATCTATCCAGTTTTCTCATCATCCTCTGTCGTGCCTGAGTTCTGTCTCTGGTGGGGCAGTGTACGATTCCTTCTGGCAGTTTTCCCATTATTTTCTATCCTTGATGAGTTCTGCCAATCTTTCATTGAAACCCAGTAGGATGTTGAGGCTGGATTTTTTAGTAACTCGTGATTGAATCCCGTGATGAAGTTCTTTCTTTCCAGTTGGTCGATCAATCCACTTGTTATATTTTTCATAACTTTGCAAGTACTGCCTTTATCTCTTGGAAACTTGGGTCCACATTGGTGGTCTTCAGCAGTCTCGTCCTCGTGTTTCTAGTGAATCTCATTGCTGCTGTAACGTCTCGTTCCTGTGGTAATATATCATCAGGCCTCATAGCCTTACCTGTCAGGCTCTCACACAGGAAGTGTGAGAGAGGTAAAGGATATCGAGAGAGAAAACGTGTCAACCCTGGGACCATTCTGTCACTGCAGTGAGCAAGGTCTCAGAACTGGAACACTTAGATTTAACATGTTCTAAAATATGATTGTCTTTTGTTTAATTTTCGTCTCTTAAATATAGTTCGGTAGCTTCCCCCTATTCTCGCTCCTCATTCCATCCCTTTCTCCTCCTCCTCTTCTCTGGTCTCTGGACCTCCCTCGCTCTCTGGTGCTGATGAAGCGTATAAGCCACCTTCATCTTTCATTTACCTCGTCATTCTCTCCCTCTGCCTGCCTGCATACATGCCTGCCTGCGTGCATGCCTGCCTGCCTGCCTGCCTGCCTGCCTTTCTGCCTGCCTGCCTGCCTGCCTGCCTGCCTGCCTGCCTGCCTGCCTACCTTCCTTTCTGCTTGCCTCCCTGCCTGCCTGCTTTCTTACCTACCTGCCTGCCTGCCTCCCTGCCTGCCTGCTTTCTTACCTACCTGCCTGCCTGCCTGCCTGCTTACCTACCTTTCTGCTTGCCTCCCTGCCTGCCTGCTTGCTTACCTGCCTGCCTGCTTGCTTACCTGCCTGCCTGCTTACCTACCTGCCTGCCTGCCTAGTTACCTACCTACCTACCTGCCTTCCTGCCTGCTTGTCTGCCTGCCTTTCAGCCTGTCTGTCCATCCTTCCTTCCGTCTGTCTATTACAGGTAAACAGTTATTCACTTGCTCTTAGCAGGATTGCCTTCAAACAGTATTGGTCGTTTATAACAGTCATTATTGATTCGGGGTTCAAGATGGCCGCGCCCTCAGCGTCTCCGACTGCTGTCGCAAGACCAAAGCAAACCAGAGCTGATCTCGTTCATATTTTGATATAAAAAAACGAGTCGACTTCTGGGGGGCATGCATTTGGCGTTGGGCAGTGTGACTGACTCTTGTTTTACCGAATTGTTTGAATTTGGCGGGCGCGGGAAACACTAAACGGTAACTGTTGAGGAATGGACACACACACACACACACACACACACACACACACACACACACACACACACACACACACACACACGATAAAGCTCATGGAGCAGAAAGAGTGACTTAGTAGCGGCCAGTGAAGAGGCGGGGCAAAGAGCTGTGAATCGACCCCTGCAACCACAACTAGGCGAGTACAACTAGGTGAGTACACACACACACACACACACACACACACACACGATAAAGCTCATGGAGCAGGAAGAGTGACTTAATAGTGGCCAGTGAAGAGGCGGAGCCAGGAGCTATGATTCGACCCCTGCAACCACAAATAGGTGAGTACACACACAGGGAAAGAGTTGAGAGAGGGAAAGTGAGAGTAGAGAGAGGGAAAGTGAGAGTAGAGAGAGGGCTTCCATGGCTGGCTGAAGGCTAGAAGGTCAGGGGTCACCAGCTTCTCACAGTCCAGCTCTCACCCTCCCAGGGTGACCCAGGGAAACCCAGGGAGACCTAGGGAGACCCATGGTGACCATGGGTGACCTAGGGAGACTCATGGTGACCAAGGGAGACGCAGGGAGACCCATGTGACCAAGGGTGACCCAGGGTGACAAAGGGAGACCCAGGGTTACCCAGGGAGACCCAAGGTGACTCAGGGAGATCCAGGTTGACCCAGGGTGACTCGGGGAAAGATTATGGTAGATTTGGGGAGAGAGAAGAGTAAGGGAGAGAAGAGTAGGGAGGGAAAAATAAAAGGTAAGAAAGGAGAGAGAATGAGAGGAGGAAGTGAATGAGAATGACAAGCATTTATTGTGAGGCATAGAGAGGATGGAGGAGAGGGAGGATGGAGGAGAGAGAGGATGGTGGAGAGAGGATGGTGGAGAGAGAGGATGGTGGAGAGGGAAGAGAGAGGATGGAGGAGAGGGAAGAGAGAGGATGGAGGAGAGGGAGGATGGAGGAGAGGGAAGAGGGAGGGAGGGGGAGGTGTGGGTTGGGTAGAAGAGGAGGAAGAGGGATGGAAGGAGGAAAAAATGACGGAAACGAGTAATATCTGCGATGAAAAATGAAAGAAATTAAGGGAAAATCAGAATGAGGTGAATACTGGGTAGAGGGGAGCTAAGGGAAGCTGCTCTGAGGTGAGGGGAGAGGTAGGGAAAGAATGAGGGAGGAAAAAGGGTAAGTAGATGAAGGGGAAGAGGATGAAGGGTAGAGGGAAGGGGGAAGTGAGGAGAAGTAGAGAATGGAAGGAAGAAAGGAAGGTGAAGGGAAGAGAATCAGGAAGGGAAAGCATGCAAAGGGAGGGGGTTGAAGTGGTGGAAGGGGAAGAGGGGAAGGGGAGGTGGTGGAGGGAAGACCAGGATAAAATGGAGGTAATGAGAAGATACACGTCAACACACAGTGACTGTTGTGCAACATAGTGATTGATGTGAAACATACAGTGACTGGTGTGCAGTGACTGGTGTGCAGCATAGTGACTGGTGTGCAACATACTGACTCGTGTGCACCATACGGTGACTGGTGTGCAACATAGTGACTGGCGTGCAACATACAGTGGCGTGGAACATAGTGACTGGTGTACAACATAGTGACTGGCATACAACATAGTGACGGGCGTGCAACATACAGTGGCGTGCAGCATAGTGACTGTTATGCAGCATAGTGATTGGCGTGCAAAATTCAGTGACTTGTGTGCAACATAGTGACTGGTGTGCAACATTGTGCCCGGCGTGCAACAGTTACTGGCGTGCAACATAGTGACTGGTGTGCAACATAGTGACTGGTGTGCAACATTGTGCCCGGCGTGCAACAGTGACTGTCGTGCAACATAGTGACTGGTGTGCAACATAGTGACTGGTGTGCAGCATTCAGTAACTGGTGTGCAACATAGTGCCCGGCGTGCAACAGTGACTGGTGTGTAACATAGTGACTAGCGTACAACATAGTGACTGGTGTGCAACATTCAGTGATTGGTGTGCAACAATGTCTAGTGTGCACCATAGTGACTGGCATGCAACACAGTGACTGGCGTGCAACGTAGTGACTGGCGTGCAGCATAGCGACTGGCGTGCAACATAGTGACTGGTGTGCAACATAGTGACTGTGCAACACAGTGACTGGTGTGCAACATAGTGACTGGCTTGCAAAATAGTGACTAGCGCGCATTATAGTGACTGGTGTGCAACGTAGTGACTGGTGTGTAGCATAGCGACTGGTGTGCAACATAGTGACTGGTGTGTAACACAGTGACTGGCTTGCAACATTACTTACCTCTTTATAGGATACCTTCACTATCCTTAACACCATCATCACTATTAGTTTTCTCATTCATCATGCTATCAACATCACTATGTATTCACTATCCCCGCCACTAACTTACTATGACCCTATTTAATATGCTTACTAACACACACACACACACACACACACACACACACACACACACAAGGAACAGTCATCTCTCAAAGTGAGAAATTTCTGACTTGGTCGTCTCCACCAACCCTCCCTTCCTCACACTTCCTCTCTCACACTTTCTCCCTCTCTTTTACTCCTGTGTTCCTCTCTGCTTCCTCCCTTCTTCCTCTTCTCTGCCTCCTCCCGCCTTTCCTGTCTCTCTCCTTCCTTTCTTTCCCCTCCCTGTCTACTGAAGTCACAGTACGATTCTGTTCTGTGAACCATTCATCAGTCCACAGGTTGACGACTCAGTTCTTTTTCATAAATGAGATTGAAAATACTGCCAAAATCTCCACAATTTTCAATGTAGCTCTCGGCTGCCCAGTTGAGGTAAGAAGCCACTGGCAGCCTTCTGCTCCATAGTTATCACAAACTGCAAGAATCTTCCTCTCTGTCCTTTAGTCTTTTCTGAAGAGGAGGCTGAGCACAGGTGTCTTCCCAACGTCATTTAAAACCAGCGATAGTGCAACACTTGACAAAGGTGGCAGTAAAGGAACCGCATAAACTGCTGTATAGGCAAATAACGGTTACTTCGCACATTGCCAAATTGGAACACTTGTCTAAGCCAGGGCAGCATGGGTTTAAGAGCATAAATAAAGCATCTGCCCACATTTCCGATTTTCTTAACGAATGGAGCCCCGAGAGTAGTGGTAAACAGTGAAGTCGGTGGCTGCCATAGTGAAAAGCTCTGTTCAAGGCACAGTGTTTCGCTCCACTTCTGTTCTTTATAATTTTATCCAACATAGACAGGGACATAAATCATAGCACCGTAACATCCTTTGCTGATGACACCAGAATCTCCATGAGAGGCATCTGTCGAAGACAGAGAATCTTCAAGTGAATATAAATCAAGTCTTCTAGTCGTCCTCAGATAACAGTGTGATGTTAAGTGAGGACAAGTTTCAGTTGCTCCTCTGTAGAAGACTGTACAGAATGGAGTAAAACGAGTACAGGACAGACTCAAGTTATTCAGTATATCGAAAGTTCAATGTGCGAAACTTGGTAGTGATAATGTCAAAAGATCTCGGTCAAGGATTAAAACAATGTTGCTATCGCTACTGCCAGGTAAATAATAGGCTAAATAACTAGAAGGTTCAGGACAAGAGATACTGCTGTATACTGATGACCTCCTTCAAGGCAGGCGAGTTTACTGAACTAGAAAATATGCAGAGCTTTCGCTACCCGTATACATTTTGGAGGGACTGATTATTTGTCTGCATCCCGGAGTCACTCCATATGAAAACAAGAAACTTGGCAGGCAGTGCAAAGTACCTCTGATAAAAAGCAGGAGTGCGACAGTTGCACTAAGAGAACGCTCTAACAGCATCAGAGGTCCCCGAGGTTTCAACGCCCTTCCCTCCGTGTGTAACGGGAATTACCAACAAACCTCTGCTCTCTTAAAGAGGGAACTGGGCAAGCTCCTCAGATCATTTTCTGATCAGCCAGATTGTGTTTCGTACCTTGGACTTAAGAACATAAGAATGGAGGAACACTGCAGAAGGCCTACCGGCCCATGCAAGGCAGGTCCTTATCAAAACGACCTCTACCTAAAGCTACCCAAGAAATAACTCCCGGCCAGCAATAACAGTCTGGTTGATCAGGCCCTGATCCACTAGGAGGCTTGGTGTGAGATCGGGCCGCTGGGGCGTGTTGATCTCCGGAAGCATCCTTCAGTCATCCATCTCTCTACTATTTACCCCTCCTGCCTCATCCCTTTATCTCCAGCAATTCCTCCTTCCCTTTCCCTGCC
Organism: Cherax quadricarinatus; assembly: GCF_038502225.1. NCBI lineage: Eukaryota > Metazoa > Arthropoda > Malacostraca > Decapoda > Parastacidae > Cherax > Cherax quadricarinatus. Next base: position 18,850,353 of record NC_091315.1, read on the forward strand.
TTCTCCCTCGGCATTCAATGCTGCTGCTGCTGTTGTCTGATCCAGTGTGTCTGTTACTGCTGTTGTCTGCATCAGCTTGAGTGTTCCTTGTCAGCCAGTAAGCGAAGACCATCACCATCACAAGGTGAATACGGAGACAATAACACAAGGGTGCTTCACTCCGTGACTGTGTCCTCATCTCTGTCACTCACATCACATGACTCTCTTGCTATATGTCTGCCTACATTGTAATGCATGTCTGCCTACATTGTACTACATGTCTGCCTATATTGTACTACATGTCTGCCTATATTGTACTACATGTCTGCCTACATTGTACTACATGTCTGCCTACATTGTACTACATGTCTGCCTACATTGTACTACATGTCTGCCTACATTGTACTACATGTCTGCCTACATTGTACTACATGTCTGCCTACATTGTACTACATGTCTGCCTACATTGTACTACATGTCTGCCTACATTGTACATGTCTGCCTACATTGTACTACATGTCTGCCTACATTGTAATGCATGTCTGCCTACATTGTACATGTCTGCCTACATTGTATTACATGTCTGCCTACATTGTACTGCATGTCTGCCTTCTCTGTATCAAATTTAAATCCCTCGAATTCCCAATTCCGTGGCCACTGTATGACCACTAAAAGTTAAACGCCTCTCCATGATTATAATACTTGCACCAGTAAGTCTGGCAATTTGTGTGTGTGTGTGTGTGTGTGTGTATATATATATATATATATATATATCGTGCCGAATAAGTAAACTTGCAATACTTGCTTAAGTAGCAACGCTCTTGCCGAATAAGGCAAGCGAAAATTTGTGTATGCAATAATTTCGCAAAAATCATTCTGAACCTAACGAAAAAAATATATTTCATTGTGTTTGTTTATTATTGTGTTCATAATATTTAGTTGGATTAGGCTAAATTAAATTCCGTTTGTTATAATAAGGTTAGGTAAGTTTTCTAAGGTTCTTTTGGTACAAAATTATTAATTTTTACATTAACATAAATGAAAAAATATGTATCTTTAAACGTATAAAAGAAAATTTTAAAATTGACTTAATTTTAAATGAGTTCTTGCTAATTGACCAGTTTTACCTATTCGGCACGATATTGATCAATAATATTGGTATTGATCAATAACAACACTGCGCTGACCAAAGATTCGAACCCATGTTGTACTGGCCCGCCTTTGTGACCGAGTACCATATGACGCCTTAACCCATAGGACCACCCATTCCTCAAGAACCAAGCACACCTAGCTTGGCTGGGTGCTTGGTTGAGGGTTGGGTGGTCCCGTGGGTTAAGGCGTTATGTGGTTCTCGCTCACAATGGCAGGCCAGTACAACATGGATTCGAATCCCTGGCTAGTGCAGTGTTGTTATTGATTATATGTATATAATAATGTCGGTAGTGTGTTACTGATTACTTGCATTACTTGCGTAGTATACGTAGTTAATCCCAGCTATGTTATAGATAGGCTCCCTGAGTAACTGGATAGGCTACCCATGACGTCATGAGTCACGCTAATGTGAGAGGTTGGCCACAGGCCGCCTCCTCACTATCACCCTAAGCATAGACTCGACAGGCAGGCCTGGACTTCTTACCTTCAAGACTCTCATAATATACAACTCCTAAACCATCCAACGAGTGTATTCCGTACTCCAATATCTCCTTAAGTACCCACACAACATATATATATATATATATATATATATATATATATATATATATATATATATATATATATATATATATATATATATATATATATTGCTAAATTAGACACATGTGCAACTCTTGGGTATCTTTATTGAGGAAACGTTTCGCCACACAGTGGCTTCATCAGTCCATACGTAGGAGAAACTTGAAGAACAGGAGGAGAATGAGGTAATCAGTCCCTCAACCTTAAGTCGATGTGTTCAGTCCATCAATCTTGAATAGAATATTCTATTCAAGATTGATGGACTGAACACATCGACTTAAGGTTGAGGGACTGATTACCTCATTCTCCTCCTCTTCTTCAAGTTTCTCCTACGTATGGACTGATGAAGCCACTGTGTGGCGAAACGTTTCCTCAATAAAGATACCCAAGAGTTGCACATGTGTCTAATTTATCAACATGTCGGTTCTCTGAACCATTCATCTACAAATATATATATATATATATATATATATATATATATATATATATATATATATATATATATATATATATATACACACATATATATTATTTATTTTTATTATCACACTGGCCGATTCCCACCAAGGCAGGGTGGCCCGAAAAAGAAAAACTTTCACCATCATTCACTCCATCACTGTCTTGCCAGAAGGGTGCTTTACACTACAGTTTTTAAACTGCAACATTAACACCCCTCCTTCAGAGTGCAGGCACTGTACTTCCCATCTCCAGGACTCAAGTCCGGCCTGCCGGTTTCCCTGAACCCCTTCATAAATGTTACTTTGCTCACACTCCAACAGCACGTCAAGTATTAAAAACCATTTGTCTCCATTCACTCCTATCAAATACGCTCACGCATGCCTGCTGGAAGTCCAAGCCCCTCGCACACAAAACCTCCTTTACCCCCTCCCTCCAACCTTTCCTAGGCCGACCCCTACCCCGCCTTCCTTCCACTACAGACTGATACACTCTTGAAGTTATTCTGTTTCGCTCCATTCTCTCCACATGTCCGAACCACCTCAACAACCCTTCCTCAGCCCTCTGGACAACAGTTTTGGTAATCCCGCACCTCCTCCTAACTTCCAAACTACGAATTCTCTGCATTATATTCACACCACGCATTGCTCTCAGACATGACATCTCCACTGCCTCCAGCCTTCTCCTCGCTGCAACATTCATCACCCATGCTTCACACCCATATAAGAGCGTTGGTAAAACTATACTCTCATACATTCCCCTCTTTGCCTCCAAGGACAAAGTTCTTTGTCTCCACAGACTCCTAAGTGCACCACTCACCCTTTTCCCCTCATCAATTCTATGATTCACCTCATCTTTCATAGACCCATCCGCTGACACGTCCACTCCCAAATATCTGAATACATTCACATCCTCCATACTCTCTCCCTCCAATCTGATATCCAATCTTTCATCACCTAATCTTTTTGTTATCCTCATAACCTTACTCTTTCCTGTATTCACTTTCAATTTTCTTCTTTTGCACAGCCTACCAAATTCATCCACCAATCTCTGCAACTTCTCTTCAGAATCTCCCAAGAGCACAGTGTCATCAGCAAAGAGCAGCTGTGACAACTCCCACTTTATGTGTGATTCTTTATCTTTTAACTCCACGCCTCTTGCCAAGACCCTCGCATTTACTTCTCTTACAACCCCATCTATAAATATATTAAACAACCACGGTGACATCACACATCCTTGTCTAAGGCCTACTTTTACTGGGAAATAATTTCCCTCTTTCCTACATACTCTAACTTGAGCCTCACTATCCTCGTAAAAACTCTTCACTACTTTCAGTAACCTACCTCCTACACCATACACCTGCAACATCTGCCACATTGCCCCCCTATCCACCCTGTCATACGCCTTTTCCAAATCCATAAATGCCACAAAGACCTCTTTAGCCTTATCTAAATACTGTTCACTTATATGTTTCACTGCAAACACCTGGTCCACACACCCCCTACCTTTCCTAAAGCCTCCTTGTTCATCTGCTATCCTATTCTCCGTCTTACTCTTAATTCTTTCAATAATAACTCTACCATACACTTTGCCAGGTATACTCAACAGACTTATCCCCCTATAATTTTTGCACTCTCTTTTATCCCCTTTGCCTTTATACAAAGGAACTATGCATGCTCTCTGCCAATCCCTAGGTACCTTACCCTCTTCCATACATTTATTAAATAATTGCACCAACCACTCCAAAACTATATCCCCACCTGCTTTTAACATTTCTATCTTTATCCCATCAATCCCGGCTGCCTTACTCCCTTTCATTTTACCTACTGCCTCACGAACTTTCCCCACACTCACAACTGGCTCTTCCTCACTCCTACAAGATGTTGTTCCTCCTTGCCCTATACACTAAATCACAGCTTCCCTATCTTCATCAGCATTTAACAATTCCTCAAAATATTCCCTCCATCTTCCCAATACCTCTAACTCTCCATTTAATAACTCTCCTCTCCTATTTTTAACTGACAAATCCATTTGTTCTCTAGGCTTTCTTAACTTGTTAATCTCACTCCAAAACTTTTTCTTATTTTCAACAAAATTTGTTGATAACATCTCACCCACTCTCTCATTTGCTGTCTTTTTACATTGCTTCACCACTCTCTTAACCTCTCTCTTTTTCTCCATATACTCTTCCCTCCTTGCAATACTTCTACTTTGTAAAAACTTCTCATATGCTAACTTTTTCTCCCTTACTACTCTCTTCACATCATCACTCCACCAATCGCTCCTCTTCCCTCCCGCACCCACTTTCCTGTAACTACAAACTTCTGCTGAACACTCTAACACTACATTTTTAAACCTACCCCATACCTCTTCGATCCCATTGCCTATGCTCTCATTAGCCCATCTATCCTCCAATAGCTGTTTATATCTTACCCTAACTGCCTCCTCTTTTAGTTTATAAACCTTCACCTCTCTCTTCCCTGATGCTTCTATTCTTCTTGTATCCCATCTACCTTTTACTCTCAGTGTAGCTACAACTAGAAAGTGATCTGATATATCTGTGGCCCCTCTATAAACATGTTCATCCTGAAGTCTACTCAACAGTCTTTTATCTACCAATACATAATCCAACAAACTACTGTCATTTCGCCCTACATCATATCTTGTATACTTATTTATCCTCTTTTTCTTAAAATATGTATTACCTATAACTAAACCCCTTTCTATACAAAGTTCAATCAAAGGGCTCCCATTATCATTTACACCTGGCACCCCAAACTTACCTACCACACCCTCTCTAAAAGTTTCTCCTACTTTAGCGTTCAGGTCCCCTACCACAATTACTCTCTCACTTGGTTCAAAGGCTCCTATACATTCACTTAACATCTCCCAAAATCTCTCTCTCTCCTCTGCATTCCTCTCTTCTCCAGGTGCATACACGCTTATTATGACCCACTTCTCGCATCCAACCTTTACTTTAATCCACATAATTCTTGAATTTACACATTCATATTCTCTTTTCTCCTTCCATAACTGATCATTCAACATTACTGCTATCCCTTCCTTTGCTTTAACTCTCTCAGATACTCCAGATTTAATCCCATTTATTTCCCCCCACCGAAACTCCCCTACCCCCTTCAGCTTTGTTTCGCTTAGGGCCAGGACATCCAACTTCTTTTCATTCATAACATCAGCAATCATCTGTTTCTTGTCATCCGCACTACATCCACGCACATTTAAGCATCCCAGTTTTATAAAGTTTTTCTTCTTCTCTTTTTTAGTAAATGTCTACAGGAGAAGGGGTTACTAGCCCATTGCTCCCGGCATTTTAGTCGCCTCATACGACACGCATGGCTTACGGAGGAAAGATTCTTTTCCACTTCCCCATGGACAATAGAAGAAATAAAGAGGAACAAGAGCTATTTAGAAAAAGGAGAAAAACCTAGATGTATGTATATATATATATGCATGTGCGTGTCTGTGAAGTGTGACCAAAGTGTAAGTAGGAGTAGCAAAATATCCCTGTTATCTAGCGTGTTTATGAGACATATATATATATATATATATATATATATATATATATATATATATATATATATATATATATATATATATATATATATAAATAATGTATAGTGTGTGTGTGTGTGTGTGTGTGTGTGTGTGTACTCACCTAGTTGAGGTTGTAAGGGTCGAGTCCTAGCTCCTGGCACCGCCTCTTCACTGGTCGCTACTAGGTCACTCTCCCTGAACCGTGAGCTTTATCATACATCTGCTTAAAGCTATGTATGGATCCTGCCTCCAGTACTTCGCCTCCCAAACTTTTCCACTTCCTGACTACTCTGTGGCTGAAGAAATACTTCCTAACTTCCCTGTGATTCATCTGTGTCTTCAACTTCCAACTGTGTCCCCATGTTGTTGTGTCCCATCTCTGGAACATCCTGTCTTTGTCCACCTTGTCAATTCCTCTCAGTATTTTGTATGTCGTTATCATGTCCCCCCTATCTCTCCTGTCCTTCAGTGTCGTCAGGTCGATTTCCCTTAACCTCTCCTCGTAGGACATATCCCTTAGCTCTGGGGCTAGTTTTGTTGCAAACGTTTGCACTTTCTCTAGTTTCTTTACGTGCTTGGCTAGGTGTGGGTTCCAAACTGGTGCCGCATACTCCAATATGGGACTAACGTACACGGTGTACAGGGTCCTGAACGATTCCTTAAGATATTGGAATGCTGTTCTGAGGTTTGCTAGGCGCCCATATGCTGCAGCAGTTATTTGGTTGATGTGCGCTTCAGATGTGCCTGGTGTTATACTCACCCCAAGATCTTTTTCCTTGAGTGAAGTTTGTAGTCTCTAGCCCCCTAGACTGTACTCCGTCTGCGATCTTCTTTGCCCTTCCCCAATCTTCATGACTTTGCACTTGGTGGGGTTGAACTCCAGGAGCCACTTGCTGGACCAGGTCTGCAGCCTGTCCAGATCCCTTTGAAGTTCTACCTGGTCTTCGATCGAATGAATTCTTCTCATCAACTAAACGTCATCTGCAAACAGGGACACTTCGGAGTCTTTTCGTTCCGTCATGTTCACAAATACCAGAAACAGCACAGGTCCTAGGACTGACCCCTGTGGGACCCCGCTGGTCACAGGCGCCCACTCTGACACCTCGCCACGTACCATGACTCTGCTGTCTTCCTGACAAGTATTCCCTGATCCATTGTATTGCCTTCCCTGTTATCCCTGCTTGGTCCTCCAGTTTTTGCTCTAATCTCTTGTGTGGAACTGTGTCAAACGCCTTCTTGCAGTCCAAGAAAATGCAATCCACCCACCCCCTCTCTGTCTTGTCTTACTGCTGTCACCATGTCATAGAACTTCAGTAGGTTTGTGACACAGGATTTCCCATCCCTGAAACCATGTTGGCTGCTGTTGATGAGATCATTCCTTTCTAGGTGTGTGTGTGTGTGTGTGTGTGTGTGTGTGTGCGTGCGCGCGCGCAAATTGCCATACTTACTGGTGCAAGTATTACAATCATTGTCTTCTCCTACCAACTCCTATATTCCCTATTCTATGTAGACTTTATGTAAAGACAAAATACATTGACAAAAATACAATAGGGAGTAGAACAACATGGATAACATCTCAGAGCCTGCATCTCGAATACTTCCCCAGGCTAGGGCCGTGTGCCCAGAATGCTGCAAGTATTTCCCCTCTGGATCGCAACACTGAGTGTCTTAAAGAGGAAGCTGGCCGCTCTGTGATTCTTGGTTTCTGTGATGAGTTTTTCACCCAGATCTTTCAGGAACTTTAGAGCACACTTGCCCTATGTTCCAAAGGTATCCAACCCCACTCTGACGAAGTTATAGCAAGGCCTTCATATTTGCGGGTCTTCTGGGTCTCCTTGTAGCTGGCGGCTCCATCTCTTTCAGCTTCAGAGTATGGCAAGTAGGTGTCCGCCAGTGTGGCGGCACAAATGTAGTCCCAGGCAATCTGCTTACCATCTTTCCAGGGTAGCATATTGGCTCCATCAGGACGCTTTTGACTTCTGTCAGATCTCTGTACTTGGGGTTCCCGTTGAGCTGGGAAATGGGCTGTGGCGAGGTTTCTCTTTATGATGTTGACCTCCTCATGTCTAACATACTTTCCTTCTGATGTGTGACACACGAGGCCATGAAGTCCGAATTGATCAACCGTCTCCCTGCCGCAAATACACCTATGTTCGGTGAGTATGGGAGCGGCTAGGCGAAGAGCAACACCAATCCGAATGGCCTGTGGGTCGAGTCGAGTGCCCAGGGAGGAATTGGAAAAGTTAAAAGGAAATCTGAATGTGGTGCCTTCATCGCTAGGAGACGAGCCTTATCCTTTCTTGAAGCGTTGGTGAACACTGTGTTGGTGATTTTTTCCATAACCGGTTTGTCCCAGTGGGACTGTTTGTGCTCTTTGGGAGGAACTGGTCTACTGGAGGAGTCTGCATGGGTGTCCCACTGCACGGCTGCTTCAATGAACCTGGGGTCTTGGGCTCCTACCGCTCCTCTCATGCGTTCGGGGACAATTTCATTGACTAGTCCACTAGAAGCCAAACACGAGGACAGAAATGCCTTGCGCACCGCACCCCCATACCTCCCAGTCGTGCTGGGAGAGTTGCCTGATCCCATTGAAGATCTTCCAATGACAGATTCAGTGCCTTCTTAAAAACTGATCTCGGGGGTGAGTCATATTCGTTGTGTTGGGTTGTCAAAAGAGGGAGCGCACCTCAGGAAGTGAGTCTTGGCAGAGTAAGATGCCCATGATGCCCTGTGAGGAAATACAGGGCATCATGGGCATCAAGATCCCTCATTCTCTCCTCCTTTTTCTTCAAGTCATTCAGTTTGTCCTTGGGACTGTGTCGATGGCCTGATGACCCAGCGGTGCTCCCAAGAGGATCTCTTGGATGGAGTGGTGGTAGAGACTTCAGGAAGGATTGTTCGCACAGCTCTGATTATTTCCTGGTTCGTTGTGATTTCATACTTGGAGGAGGAATTGAGGATGAGTCCCAAGGATTTTCCTTGTGTCTTTAGTAGTTGTAGGTCGTCTAGCAGGGACTCTTCAGTACCTGCCAGAGTGCCATCATCCAGGTACCAGATGTTGAGCTCGCTGTGCAGGCTGGGAGTTCTCTTACCGCCAAACAAGAGAAATGGAGCGAGTGGGTCACTTTGCTGAACACCGTCTGATGACGGAATTTCATGTTAGCCAACTAAAAGAATTGAGGGTTTGCTGTAGCCAGCTGAAATGAAGGGAAAAAGACTGGGGAATCGATCTCGAACGACTGGCAAGACACATCTTTTTTTCACCATATTAAAAGCATTTCTGAATCAAGTTTGATTACGGCCTTGTCTTCTGGTAAGTCCTTGATGTAGGCCCTTGCTGCACGAGCTGCCGCTTCACTGCCTTGAGAGACCCCAGAGCCCAGTTGGTGTGGCTGGAGTAAACTGGCGGCTTCTAGGCGAATGTTTCTTGCTGCTGCTTTGGCAACGAGACGGCGAAGAGTGTTACCAACAGCAAAGGGTCTGATTCCCCATCCCTCTTCAAAGCGTATAGTGAGGCTCCAAAAAGGAAAAGTTTAATTCCTTCAGGAATCTTCCCAGCCAGGTTGTTGTTAACTCGGAGAGAAAAATTGATATATATATATATATATATATATATATATATATATATATATATATATATATATTATAGGATTGGGTCCAAGTCTGGTGTAAGTTGTGGGACCCATAGCCTCGGAGAAGTGGATAAAAAGGCTTCAAGAAAGAATATTTGGATTTCTTCCTAAAGCCGTTTGAATAGTCCCCACAAACACACACACCCACACACACACCCCCACACACACCCACACACACACACCCACACACACACACACCAACACACACACACACCCACACATATATATATATATATATATATATATATATATATATATATATATATACACACACACACACACACATACACATGTATATCTGTATAATCTTGAGTATTTTTTTCTCCTCCTTTCCAGAGAGTATATTGCAAGTGCTTTGAGGCGCTTCTCGTAATTTAGATGTTTTATTTATCTTAATTGGCTATTAAAGATATCAACATATTTTGCGGCTGGGATCTCCCTCCCTCCCTCCCTCCCTCCCTCCGTCCCTCCCTCCCTCCCTCCCTCCCTCCCTCCCTCCCTCCCTCCTGCCTTCAGAGGAGTTGTGGACACAGAAGATTTTAGACTTGAGAGCACCAGCGCTTTCAACTGTACGAGGGTGGCAATTATTATTATTATTATTATTATTCCTGGATAAGTCCTAAAACTGGGTAATGGGAGGTAATCAGCTTTGATTCGAGAAAGGGGAGGGCAGCGCTAATTCCTTTTATCAAGAGTGCTCCCCCAGCACCCTCGTACATTTCCCCGCCTGCCACGACTGACCTTCCAGAGGTCACTCCCTGGCACATTTCATGGCTCACAGCATCCGCACACTATAACACTGTAATTACTCATTACACCGAGTGTTCGCCCGCCCACAATTAGGTAATGATGCAGTTACTCTTGACTTTTTGGTCCCTTGAGTCCTCGGGAAAAAAACTTAGTTGGAATCTGTTGACACTGAAACATGACTACGGTATAGCACAAGACACATGACTACGGTATAGCACAAGACACATGACTACGGTATAGCACAAGACACATGACTACGGTATAGAACAAGACACATGACTACGGTATAGAACAAGACACATGACTACGGTATAGAACAAGACACATGACTACGGTATAGAACAAGACACATGACTACGGTATAGAACAAGACACATGACTACGGTATAGAACAAGACACATGACTACGGTATAGAACAAGACACATGACTACGGTATAGAACAAGACACATGACTACGGTATAGCACAAGACACATGACTACGGTATAGAACAAGACACATGACTACGGTATAGAACAAGACACATGACTACAGTATAGAACAAGACACATGACTACGGTATAGCACAAGACACATGACTACGGTATAGAACAAGACACATGACTACGGTATAGCACAAGACACATGACTACGGTATAGCACAAGACACATGACTACGGTATAGAACAAGACACATGACTACGGTATAGAACAAGACACATGACTACGGTATAGAACAAGACACATGACTACGGTATAGAACAAGACACATGACTACGGTACAGAACAAGACACATGACTACGGTACAGAACAAGACACATGACTACGGTATAGAACAAGACACATGACTACGGTACAGAACAAGACACATGACTACGGTATAGAACAAGACACATGACTACGGTATAGAACAAGACACATGACTACGGTATAGAACAAGACACATGACTACGGTATAGAACAAGACACATGACTACGGTATAGAACAAGACACATGACTACGGTATAGAACAAGACACATGACTACGGTACAGAACAAGACACATGACTACGGTATAGAACAAGACACATGACTACGGTATAGAACAAGACACATGACTACGGTACAGAACAAGACACATGACTACGGTATAGAACAAGACACATGACTACGGTATAGAACAAGACACATGACTACGGTATAGCACAAGACACATGACTACACGGTATAGAACAAGACACATGACTACGGTATAGAACAAGACACATGACTACGGTACAGAACAAGACACATGACTACGGTACAAGACACATGACTACGGTATAGAACACAGACACAAGACACATGACTACGGTATAGAACAAGACACATGACTACGGTAAAGAACAAGACACATGACTACGGTATAGAAGACACATGACTACGGTATAGAAGACACATGACTACGGTATAGAAGACACATGACTACGGTATAGAACAAGACACATGACTACGGTATGAGAACACAAGACACATGACTACGGTATAGCACAAGACACATGACTACGGTATAGAACAAGACACATGACTACGGTATAGAACAAGACACATGACTACGGTATGACTACGGTACAGAACAAGACACATGACTACGGTACAGAACAAGACACATGACTACGGTATAGAACAAGACACATGACTACGGTATAGAACAAGACACATGACTACGGTATAGAACAAGACACATGACTACGGTATAGAACAAGACACATGACTACGGTATAGCACAAGACACATGACTACAAGACACATGACTACGGTATAGAACAAGACACATGACTACGGTATAGAACAAGACACATGACTACGGTATAGAACAAGACACATGACTACGGTATAGAACAAGACACATGACTACGGTACAGAATAAGACACATGACTACGACACAAGACATGACTACGGTATAGAACAAGACACATGACTACGGTATAGCACAAGACACATGACTACGGTATAGAACAAGACACATGACTACGGTATAGAACAAGACACATGACTACGGTATAGAACAAGACACATGACTACGGTACAGAACAAGACACATGACTACGGTATAGAACAAGACACATGACTACGGTATAGAACAAGACACATGACTACGGTATAGAACAAGACACATGACTACGGTACAGAACAAGACACATGACTACGGTATAGCACAAGACACATGACTACGGTATAGAACAAGACACATGACTACGGTATAGAACAAGACATGACTACGGTATAGAACAAGACACATGACTACGGTATAGAACAAGACACATGACTACGGTATAGAACAAGACACATGACTACGGTACAGAACAAGACACATGACTACGGTATAGAACAAGACACATGACTACAAGACACATGACTACGGTATAGCACAAGACACACGGTACAGAACAAGACACATGACTACGGTATAGAACAAGACACATGACTACGGTACAGAACAAGACACATGACTACGGTATAGAACAAGACACATGACTACGGTATAGAACAAGACACATGACTACGGTATAGAACAAGACACATGACTACGGTATAGAACAAGACACATGACTACGGTATAGAACAAGACACATGACTACGGTATAGAACAAGACACATGACTACGGTATAGAACAAGACACATGACTACGGTATAGAACAAGACACATGACTACGGTATAGCACAAGACACATGACTACGGTATAGAACAAGACACATGACTACGGTATAGAACAAGACACATGACTACGGTATAGCACAAGACACATGACTACGGTATAGCACAAGACACATGACTACGGTATAGCACAAGACACATGACTACGGTATAGCACAAGACACATGACTACGGTATAGAACAAGACACATGACTACGGTATAGAACAAGACACATGACTACGGTATAGAACAAGACACATGACTACGGTATAGAACAAGACACATGACTACGGTACAGAACAAGACACATAACTACGGTATAGAACAAGACACATGACTACAAGACACATGACTACGGTATAGCACAAGACACGTGACTAAGGTACAGAACAAGACACATGACTACGGTATAGCACAAGACACATGACTACGGTATAGCACAAGACACATGACTACGGTATAGAACAAGACACATGACTACGGTATAGAACAAGACACATGACTACGGTATAGAACAAGACACATGACTACGGTATAGAACAAGACACACGACTACGGTATAGAACAAGACACATGACTACGGTATAGCACAAGACACATGACTACGGTATAGCACAAGACACATGACTACGGTATAGAACAAGACACATGACTACGGTATAGAACAAGACACATGACTACGGTATAGAACAAGACACATGACTACGGTATAGCACAAGACACATAGCACAAGACACATACGGTACAGCACAAGACACATGACTACGGTACAGAACAAGACACATGACTACGGTACAGAACAAGACACATGAGCACAAGACACATGAACAAGACACCTGACTACTGTATAGAACAAGACACATGACTACGGTACAGAACAAGACACATGACTACGGTATAGAACAAGACACATGACTACGGTATAGATACAAGACACATGACTACGGTATAGCACAAGACACATGACTACGGTATAGAACAAGACACATGACTACGGTATAGAACAAGACACATGACTACGGTATAGCACAAGACACATGACTACGGTATAGCACAAGACACATGACTACGGTACAGCACAAGACACATGACTACGGTACAGAACAAGACACATGACTACGATAGAACAAGACACATGACTACGGTACAGAACAAGACACATGACTACGGTACAGAACAAGACACATGAGAACAAGACACATGACTACGGTATAGAACAAGACACATGACTACGGTATAGAACAAGACACATGACTACGGTATAGAACAAGACACATGACTACGGTATAGAACAAGACACATGACACGGTATGACTACGGTATAGAACAAGACACATGACTACGACAAGACACATGACTACGGTATAGAACAAGACACATGACTACAAGACACATGACTACGGTATAGAACAAGACACATGACTACGGTATAGAACAAGACACATGACTACGGTATAGAACAAGACACATGACTACGGTATAGAACAAGACACATGACTACGGTACAGAACAAGACACATGACTACGGTATAGAACAAGACACATGACTACGGTATAGAACAAGACACATGACTACGGTATAGAACAAGACACATGACTACGGTACAGAACAAGACACATGACTACGGTATAGAACAAGACACATGACTACGGTATAGAACAAGACACATGACTACGGTATAGAACAAGACACATGACTACAAGACACATGACTACAAGACACATGACTACGGTATAGCACAAGACACATGACTACGGTATAGAACAAGACACATGACTACGGTATAGAACAAGACACATGACTACGGTATAGAACAAGACACATGACTACGGTATAGCACAAGACACATGACTACGGTATAGCACAAGACACATGACTACGGTACAGAACAAGACACATGACTACGGTACAGAACAAGACACATGACTACGGTACAGAACAAGACACATGACTACGGTATAGAACAAGACACATGACTACGGTATAGAACAAGACACATGACTACGGTATAGAACAAGACACATGACTACGGTATAGAACAAGACACATGACTACGGTATAGCACAAGACACATGACTACGGTATAGCACAAGACACATGACTACGTATAGAACAAGACACATGACTACGGTATAGAACAAGACACATGACTGCGGTATAGAACAAGACACATGACTACGGTACAGAACAAGACACATGACTACGGTACAGAACAAGACACATGACTACGGTATAGAACAAGACACATGACTACGGTATAGAACAAGACACATGACTACGGTATAGAAGACACATGACTACGGTATAGAAGACACATGACTACGGTATAGAACAAGACACATGACTACGGTATAGAACAAGACACATGACTACGGTATAGAACAAGACACATGACTACGGTATAGAACTAGACACATGACTTCGGTATAGAACAAGACACATGACTACGGTATAGAACAACACATGACTACGGTATAGAACAAGACACATGACTACAAGACACATGACTACGGTATAGAACAAGACACATGACTACGGTACAGAACAAGACACATGACTACGGTATAGAACAAGACACATGACTACGGTACAGAACAAGACACATGACTACGGTATAGAACAAGACACATGACTACGGTATAGCACAAGACACATGACTACGGTATAGAACAAGACACATGACTACGTATAGAACAAGACACATGACAGAACACTACGGTATAGAACAAGACATGACTACGGTGACTACGGTATAGAACAAGACACATGACTACGGTATAGCACAAGACACATGACTACGGTATAGAACAAGACACATGACTACGGTATAGCACAAGACACATGACTACGGTATAGAACAAGACACATGACTACGGTATAGCACAAGACACATGACTACAAGACACATGACTACGGTATAGAACAAGACACATGACTACGGTATAGCACAAGACACATGACTACGGTATAGAACAAGACACATGACTACGGTATAGCACAAGACACATGACTACGGTACAGAACAAGACACATGACTACGGTATAGAACAAGACACATGACTACGGTATAGAACAAGACACATGACTACGGTATAGAACAAGACACATGACTACGGTATAGAACAAGACACATGACTACGGTACAGAACAAGACACATGACTACGGTATAGCACAAGACACATGACTACAAGACACATGACTACGGTATAGAACAAGACACATGACTACGGTATAGAACAAGACACATGACTACGGTATAGAACAAGACACATGACTACGGTATAGCACAAGACACATGACTACGGTATAGAACAAGACACATGACTACGGTATAGCACAAGACACATGACTACGGTATAGAACAAGACACATGACTACGGTATAGCACAAGACACATGACTACGGTATAGCACAAGACACATGACTACAAGACACATGACTACGGTATAGAACAAGACACATGACTACGGTATAGAACAAGACACATGACTACGGTATAGAACAAGACACATGACTACGGTACAGAACAAGACACATGACTACGGTATAGAACAAGACACATGACTACGGTATAGAACAAGACACATGACTACGGTATAGAACAAGACACATGACTACGGTATAGAACAAGACACATGACTACGGTATAGAACAAGACACATGACTACGGTACAGAACAAGACACATGACTACGGTATAGAACAAGACACATGACTACGGTATAGAACAAGACACATGACTACGGTACAGAACAAGACACATGACTACGGTATAGCACAAGACACATAGAACAAGACACATGACTACGGTATAGAACAAGACACATGACTACGGTATAGAACAAGACACATGACTACGGTATAGAACAAGACACATGACTACAAGACACATGACTGCGGTATAGAACAAGACACATGACTACGGTATAGAACAAGACACATGACTACGGTATAGAACAAGACACATGACTACGGTATAGAACAAGACACATGACTACGGTACAGAACAAGACACATGACTACGGTATAGAACAAGACACATGACTACGGTATAGAACAAGACACATGACTACGGTATAGAACAAGACACATGACTACGGTATAGAACAAGACACATGACTACGGTATAGAACAAGACACATGACTACGGTATAGAACAAGACACATGACTACGGTATAGAACAAGACACATGACTACGGTATAGAACAAGACACATGACTACGGTATAGAACAAGACACATGACTACGGTATAGAACAAGACACATGACTACGGTACAGAACAAGACACATGACTACGGTATAGAACAAGACACATGACTACGGTATAGAACAAGACACATGACTACGGTATAGAACAAGACACATGACTACGGTATAGAACAAGACACATGACTACGGTATAGAACAAGACACATGACTACGGTATAGAACAAGACACATGACTACGGTATAGAACAAGACACATGACTACGGTATAGAACAAGACACATGACTACGGTATAGAACAAGACACATGACTACGGTATAGAACAAGACACATGACTACGGTATAGAACAAGACACATGACTACGGTATAGAACAAGACACATGACTACAAGACACATGACTACGGTATAGAACAAGACACATGACTACGGTATAGAACAAGACACATGACTACGGTATAGAACAAGACACATGACTACGGTATAGAACAAGACACATGACTACGGTATAGAAGACACATGACTACGGTATAGAAGACACATGACTACGGTATAGAAGACACATGACTACGGTATAGAACAAGACACATGACTACGGTATAGAACAAGACACATGACTACGAACAAGACACATGACTATAGAACAAGACACATGACTACGGTATAGAACAAGACACATGACTACGGTATAGAACAAGACACATGACTACGGTATAGAACAAGACACATGACTACGGTATAGAACAAGACACATGACTACGGTATAGAACAAGACACATGACTACGGTATAGAACAAGACACATGACTACGGTATAGAACAAGACACATGACTACGGTATAGAACAAGACACATGACTACGGTATAGAACAAGACACATGACTACGGTATAGAACAAGACACATGACTACGGTATAGAACAAGACACATGACTACGGTATAGAACAAGACACATGACTACGGTATAGAACAAGACACATGACTACGGTATAGAACAAGACACATGATGAAAATCTTTCCCTCTACATCTTTCACTATAAAGCTTCATGTATCTTAACTAAAGCTTCATATATCTTAACTAAAGCTTCATGTATCTTAACTAAAGCTTCATATATCTTAACTAAAGCTTCATGTATCTTAACTAAAGCTTCATGTATCTTAACTAAAGCTTCATGTATCTTAACTAAAGCTTCATATATCTTAACTAAAGCTTCATATATCTTAACTAAAGCTTCATATATCTTAACTAAAGCTTCATATATCTTAAATAAAGCTTCATATATCTTAAATAAAGCTTCATATATCTTAACTAAAGCTTCATGTATCTTAACTAAAGCTTCATGTATCTTAACTAAAGCTTCATATATCTTAACTAAAGCTTCATACTTAAAGCTTCATATATCTTAACTAAAGCTTCATATATCTTAACTAAAGCTTCATATATCTTAACTAAAGCTTCATATATCTTAACTAAAGCTTCATATATCTTAACTAAAGCTTCATATATCTTAACTAAAGCTTCATATATCTTAACTAAAGCTTCATATATCTTAACTAAAGCTTCATGTATCTTAACTAAAGCTTCATATATCTTAACTAAAGCTTCATATATCTTAACTAAAGCTTCATATATCTTAACTAAAGCTTCATATATCTTAACTAAAGCTTCATATATCTTAACTAAAGCTTCATATATCTTAACTAAAGCTTCATATATCTTAACTAAAGCTTCATGTATCTTAACTAAAGCTTCATATATCTTAACTAAAGCTTCATGTATCTTAACTAAAGCTTCATATATCTTAACTAAAGCTTCATATATCTTAACTAAAGCTTCATGTATCTTAACTAAAGCTTCATATATCTTAACTAAAGCTTCATGTATCTTAACTAAAGCTTCATATATCTTAACTAAAGCTTCATATATCTTAACTAAAGCTTCATATATCTTAACTAAAGCTTCATATATCTTAACTAAAGCTTCATATATCTTAACTAAAGCTTCATATATCTTAACTAAAGCTTCATATATCTTAACTAAAGCTTCATGTATCTTAACTAAAGCTTCATGTATCTTAACTAAAGCTTCATATATCTTAACTAAAGCTTCATGTATCTTAACTAAAGCTTCATATATCTTAACTAAAGCTTCATATATCTTAACTAAAGCTTCATATATCTTAACTAAAGCTTCATGTATCTTAACTAAAGCTTCATATATCTTAACTAAAGCTTCATATATCTTAACTAAAGCTTCATATATCTTAACTAAAGCTTCATATATTTGAACTAAAACGTTATTTTAATGTTTCTTTTTTTCACTGGTCAACAAGTAAGTATTGTTCCGTAAGACTTTATAATTTTTTCTTAGTCTTTATCCCTATTATTGTTCCTGAACAAGTCTTAACCCCCCCCATTATTGTTCCTGAACAAGTCTTAGCCCCCATTAATGTTCCTGAACAAGTGTTTATCCCCATTAATGTTTGTGAACAATTCTGTATCCCCATTAATGTTCCTGAACAAGTCTCCATCTCAGTAAATTTTCGTAAGCAAACTCCATCTCCATAATTATTCCAAAATTGGTTAATTTCTGCCAAATTAAGCTGCGTTGTAGTGTTTAAATGAAGGTACCGTCCCGGCCATCCCTCACCATAGTGGGAAGGAAGGAGGCGAGGAGGGGGGGAAGAAGTGAGGATGTAAGGAGAAGATGGGGGATGAAAGAGAGGGAAGTGAGAGAAGAGGTGATGAGGAATTTAGGAGGGAAAGATGTGAGGAAGGAAGGCAGAAAGTGATGGTTAGAAGGAGGAGTGAGGAGAGAAGGCAGGAAGTGATGATCAGAGGAAAGAAATGATGATGGGAGGAATGAGGTGAGGAGGGAAGGAAGTAATGATTGGAAGGAGACAGTAAGGAGGGGAGGTGGAGGCAACATCTCATGATCCTCACAATAATCTCAGTAATGTTGTGGTCATTGGTGTCAGGAACACATCAAGTCTCGCTCATCCATTTCCAACTCTTACTCTTGTTTTTTTTTTTTATATTTTGGCTCAGAAAATTCATTCTTACTGATAACTTAAATTTCACTCTCCATTTTCCTGGTCATCAATGGGGGTCCCAGTATCCACACTCTTCTTATGGTTGATATATATATATATATATATATATATATATATATATATATATATGTGTGTGTGTATATATATATATATATATATATATATATATATATATAGTACTGTTAGAAAACCAGTACTTACCTATGTCCTTTCTAAATCTAAATTTATCCAACTTAAATCCATTATATATATATATATATATATATATGTGGTGTAAATATTATGCAGAAAATTCGGAGTGTGGAAATTAGGAGAAGGTGTGGAGTTAATAAAGTTATTAGAGGGCTGAAGAGGGTTTGTTGAGATGGTTTGGTCATTTAGAGAGAATGGATCAAAGTAGAATGACATGGAGAGCGTATAAATCTGAAGGGGAAGGAAGGCGGGGTAGGGGTCGTCCTCGAAAAGGTGGGAGGTAGGGGGTAAAGGAGGTGTTGTGGGCGAGGGGTTTGGACTTCCAGCAAGCGTGCTTGAGCGTGTTAGATAGGAGTGAATGGAGACAAATGGTATTTGGGACCTGACGATCTGTTGGAGTGTGAGCAGGGTAATACTTAGTGAAGGGATTCAGGGAAACCGGTTATTTTATATAACCGGACTTGAGTCCTGGAAATGGGAAGTACAATGCTTGCACTCTAAAGGAGGGTTTTGGGATGTTGGCAGTTTGGAGGGATATATTGTGTATTTTTATACGTATATACTTCTAAACTGTTGTATTCTGGGCACCTCTGCAAAAATAGTGATCATGTGTGGGTGAGGTGAAAGTGTTGAATGATGAAAGTATTTTTTCTTTTTGGGGATTTTCTTTCTCTTTGGGTCACCCTGCCTCGGTGAGAGACGGCTGACTTGTTGAAATATATATATATATATATATATATATATATATATATATATATATATATATATATATATATATATATATATATATATATATATATATATATATATATATATATATATATATATATATATTGTGTGTGTGTCTGGGGGGGGGTAAAACTGGTTAGTTAGCAAGAACTCATTTAAAATTAAGTCCTTCCTAAAATTTTCTCTTATACGTTTAAAGATATATATATTTTTTCATTTATGTTAATATAAAAATTAATAATTTTGTGCCAAAAGAACCTTAGAAAACTTATTTAAATTTAACCTTATTAAAACAAGCGCAATTTAATTTAGCCTAATCCGACTAAATATATTTTACGTAAGTTTAACAAAGCTGTGATTTCATGTATAGGGAAAGGAGGAATAACATCTTGTAGGAGTGAGGAAGAGCCAGTTGTGAGTGTGGGGGAAGTTCGTGAGGCAGTAGGTAAAATGAAAGGGGGTAAGGCAGCCGGGATTGATGGGATAAAGATAGAAATGTTAAAAGCAGGTGGGGATATAGTTTTGGAGTGGTTGGTGCAATTATTTAATAAATGTATGGAAGAGGGTAAGGTACCTAGGGATTGGCAGAGAGCATGCATAGTTCCTTTGTATAAAGCCAAAGGGGATAAAAGAGAGTGCAAAAATTATAGGGGGATAAGTCTGTTAAGTATACCTGGAAAAGTGGATGGTAGAGTTATTATTAAAAGAATTAAGAGTAAGACGGAGAATAGGATAGCTGATGAACAAGGAGGCTTTAGGAAAGGTAGGGGGTGTGTGGACCAGGTGTTTACAGTGAAACATATAAGTGAACAGTATTTAGATAAGGCTAAAGAGGTTTTTGTGGCATTCATGGATTTGGAAAAGGCATATGACAGGGTGGATAGGGGGGCAATGTGGCAGATGTTGCAGGTGTATGGTGTAGGAGGTAGTTTACTGAAAGCAGTGAAGAGCTTTTATGAGGATAGTGAGGCTGAAGTTAGAGTATGTAGGAAAGAGGGAGATTATTTCCCAGTAAAAGTAGGCCTTAGACAAGGATGTGTGATGTCACCTTGGTTATTTAATACATTTATAGATGAGGTTGTAAGAGAAGTAAATGCGAGGGTCTTGGCAAGAGGTGTGGAGCTAAAAGATAAAGAATCACACATAAAGTTGGAGTTGTCACAGTTGCTCTTTGCTGATGACACTGTGCTCTTGGGAGATTCTGAAGAGAAGTTGCAGAGGTTGGTGGATGAATTTGGTAGGGTATGTAAAAGAAGAAAATTAAAAGTGAATACAGGAAAGAGTAAGGTTATGAGGATAACAAAAAGATTAGGTGATGAAAGATTGGATATCAGATTGGAGGGAGAGAGTATGGAGGAGGTGAATGTATTCAGATATTTGGGAGTGGACGTGTCAGCGGATGGGTCTATGAAAGACGAGATGAATCATAGAATTGGTGAGGGGAAAAGGGTGAACGGTGCACTTAGGAGTCTGTGGAGACAAAGAACTTTGTCCTTGGAGGCAAAGAGGGGAAATGTATGAGGGTATAGTTTTACCAACGCTCTTATATGGGTGTGAAGCATGGGTGATGAGTGTTGCAGTGAGGAGAAGGCTGGAGGCAGTGGAGATGTCATGTCTGAGGGCAATGTGTGGTGTGAATATAATGCAGAGAATTCGTAGTTTGGAAGTTAGGAGGAGGTGCGGGATTACCAAAACTGTTGTCCAGAGGGCTGAGGAAGGGTTGTTGAGGTGGTTCGGACATGTAGAGAGAATGGAGCGAAACAGAATGACTTCAAGAGTGTATCAGTCTGTAGTTGCAGGAAGAAGGGGTAGGGGTCGGCAATAAAGGAATGGAACAGACTACCCACAAATGTCAAGGCCAGTCATAGCTTGAACCAGTTCAAGAAGACTGCCAAAAAGTGTCTGATGAATGAAGCAACAGAAAGGGAGGGGAATGATTTTCTATTTTTTAGCTAAAATACGTGTAAATTTTACCTTATCCCTAGTAATGACCCTCGTATTGTAGATAGTCGTAATGACCCTCGGGTAGTAGATAGTCTTAATGACCCTCGTATTGTAGATAGTCTTAATGACCCTCGTGTAGTAGTCTTTTTAGTATGATAATAAGATGTTATCTTCATTATAGAATAATAAGAAAATATTATAACCTTTATATTATAATAATAAGGTGAAAGGACCCCAATGGAAATAAGTCACTCTGTCTGACTTTTTTGGGTTATCCCAGGTTCTCTACACATATGCTGCTATGTATGATAATTCTATGTAACTGTATTGTGTATACCTGAATAAATTTACTTACTTACTTACTTACTTACTAGGAAAGGTTGGAGGGAGGGGGTAAAGGAGGTTTTGTGTGCGAGGGGCTTGGATTTCCAGCGGGCATGCATGAGCGTGTTTGATAGGAGTGAATGGAGACAAATGGTTTTTAATACTTGACGTGCTGTTGGAGTGTGAGCAAAGTAACATTTATGAAGGGATTCAAGGAAACCGGCGGGCCGGACTTGATTCCTGGAGATGGGAAGTACAGTGCCTGCACTCTGAAGGAGGGGTGTTAATGTTGCAGTTTAAAAACTGTAGTGTAAAGCACCCTTCTGGCAAGACAGTGATGGAGTGAGTGATGGTGAAAGTTTTTCTTTTTCGGGCCATCCTGCCTTGGTGGGAATCGGCCAGTGTGCTAATAATAATAAAAATAAATTTAACAAACACAATGAAATATATTTTTTTCGTTAGGTTCAGAATGATTTTTGCGAAATTATTGCATACACAAATATTCGTTTGCCTTATTCGGCAAGAGGAGAATTGCTATTTAATCGAATATATATATATATATATATATATATATATATATATATATATATATATATATATATATAAACGTAGATTATCTGTGGACATTTCCGGAGGTCACTGGCTTCACACCCTGGCCCCAGATAGTCTGATCAATAAGGCTGTTGAACGCAGTACATCGTATACACCTCCGTCTGGCCGATAATATCCTCAGGTCAGTTGACCTGAGGATCTTACCGAGTTCCCTTTTGATGACAGCATAGGGTTTATTGGTTATTCCTATTTTGTAAAAAGGGAAGATGTTGGAGAGTCTTGGCTCCTTTACACTTATTGGGTTGTCTCTTTGTGTGCTCATTGCAAGCCTGCATTTCATTGAGGGTATTGAGAGCCATATGACGAGCCTTTTGCTTTCATAAGGATTATTTTCAGTGTGGAAATTTGGGACCGATCAATCGAGAATTTTCCAGGTTTACATTATGATGTATCTATCATTCTGGTCTGCATGGGACTTCAAGCGCTCCCAGTAATATAGAGGCTTGACTGACTGTATACAAGCAATGGAAGGCTCTCTTCTTCAGTATGTGATTGTGACTTTCCTTTCTTAGTTTCTTAACCAGACTGTTGCATGTGCAAGCGTGGCTGTGCTCGGGACCACAAGTTATATACTGGGCTCAGATAGAGATTCGCACAGATTCAATCACTAAACGAATTTGCTCAATATAGTGGACCGATGTAAATGGTGGCTGTCAGCTTAAGAGTTGTGGATAGCATCAGCGGTGAAGATAAACGGGAGGCAGCGAGGAGCCTTGACACACACAGATATGAATTGGAAAAACAGTCGAGTCTGCACCATCAACAACTCTCCAAGAGGAAGACTCGGCAGATTTTTACCGAAAGATAAATTCCTAGACATAACGTGAGTGCGAGGAAGGTCAGGACTGTTGTAGTCAGCCAGCGAGGAGTCAGCAGAAGATAGTGACCAGGAGCATGGCTTTTATCTCGTAGTGGAGAGAACATGGATCCACTTGAACGAGAGCAGATAGTGGAGACACAAGCAAGTTTTGAGAATCCTATTTTTTTTTGGGGGGGGGGGCTAAAAATCCTCGAAGATGTTGATTTTGAAGAAAACGAAGCAACAAGCAAAGCAAACAATGCTGGCTTACTTGATAGAGAGAAAATTGGGT
Source organism: Cherax quadricarinatus (assembly GCF_038502225.1). Taxonomy (NCBI): domain Eukaryota; kingdom Metazoa; phylum Arthropoda; class Malacostraca; order Decapoda; family Parastacidae; genus Cherax; species Cherax quadricarinatus. Next base: position 18,875,251 of record NC_091315.1, read on the forward strand.
TTGGTATAGCTCCTTACAAGGCTAGTAGCCACGGCAGGAAGACACCAGCGCCAGCCATCTCACTTAAACACACATTAGTACTGCCGTACACCGGGGGACTCCCACGTGTGTGCAGCCCCAGTTGTTACAATCAGGGATTTGTCGTCAGCGCATAACTGACATCCAGTTGTATGCACGACTGGATCTTTTTCTCAAAATGGTAGGATTAGGATTAGCCGGCGTTAGTACTTAATGGGTTAAGTACTAACATGAACATGACTGGGTTAGGATTCGACAGTATTTGAACACGACTGTAGGAAGATTCAACAGTTTCTGAACATGAACGACAAGTTCAATAATAATAATAATAATAATAATAATAATAATAATAATAATAATAATAATAATGTAGTAACAACAGCAGAGAACAGTAACAGCAAAACACAAGAAACAGCAACAGAGATTATAACAAGAGAGCAACAGTTTCAGTGAAGAACATTGACAATAGCAAACATCGACAGAAAAATTTAGCGACAACAGTAAACAACAGTCAACAGTAACAGCAACAGCATCATACAATGACAGACGACAGACAGTAACAACAGCAGTCAGCAACAGCAACAACAACAACAACAGACAATCAGTCAACAGCAGCACCAGCTGTAACAACAACAATAACAATTGTAACAACAGCAACATCAACAATAACAATGGTAACATCAACAGCAACAGTAACAATTGTAGCAGCAGCAACAACAATAAACTAGACACACACACACACACACACACACACACACACACACACACACACACACACACACACACACACACACACACACACACACACACACTGCCGGGTGGAACGTTGTACTAAATGTAAGAGCTGCTGCTCGCTTATTTCTAGCATTTCTTGGCTTATGTTTTTCCTCGTGTGTGTTTTATGTGTGTGTGTGTGTGTGTGTGTGTGTGTGTGTGTTCGTTCTTGACCTTCAAGTTCAGCTGGTGACTTGCTGAAATGTGTAAGTTTACCCCTGCCCCTTGGGCCCAAAACTTTGTCAAACTTTACCTTACTTATTAAATATTAAGAGAGGAAAAAGTAGAGTGAAGCGGAAAATACTGGCGGGAATGTTTTGGCGAGGAGGAGGACTGAAATGTTTTACTGGAGTCAACTGTGTGTGTGTGTGTGTGTGTGTGTGTGTGTGTGTACTCACCTAGTTGAGGCTGCGGGGGTCGAGTCCGAGCTCCTGGCCCCGCGCGTGTGTGTGTGTGTGTGTGTGTGTACTCACCTATTTCGACTCACCTATTTTGTTGTTGCAGGGGTCGATTCATAGCTCCTGGCCCCGCCTCTTCACTGATTGCTACTAGGTCCTCTCTCTCCCTGCTCCATGAGCTTTATCAAATCTTGTTCTAAAACTATGTATGGTTCCCGCCTTCACTACGTCACTTTCTTGGCTATTCCACGGCCTGACAACTCTGACTGAATAAATGTGTGTGCGTGTGTGTGTGTGTGCGTGTGTGTGTGTGTGTGTGTGTGTGTTTGTGTGTGTGCGTGTGTGTGTTTGTGTGTGTGTGTGTGTGTGCGTGTGTGTGCGCGTGTGTGTGTTTGTGTGTGTGTGTGCGCGTGTGTGTGTGTGTGTGTGCGTGTGTGTGTGCGTGTGTTTGTGTGTGTGTGTGTGTGTGTGTGTGTGTGTGTGTGTGTGTGTGTGTGTGTGTGTGTGTGTGTATTCCCCTAATAGTGTTTACATGGGTCTAGTCATAGCTCTTTGTCCTGCCTCCTAGGGTCGATCATTCCTGCTCGTGAAACTCCGTATGAAGTGTGTGAGGCTAGAACTACCCTGGACGACCATCACAGGCATGGTAAAGGTATATCCCCTTAGGGGGGTTCGTCACGCCTGTCTTCTCAGCTCTCAGCGGCGTCCCGCACGCCTCCCGCACGCCTCCCGCACGCCTCCCGCACTGCTCTTGTTCATACAAAAATAAAAACTCTCAAAGGGAAGACTGAGTCACAGGAGGGAAGTAAGAAAGACTGAGTCACAGGAGGGTAGTAAGAAAGACTGAGTCACAGGAGGGAAGTAAGAAAGACTGAGTCACAGGAGGGAAGTAAGAAAGACTGAGTCACAGGAGGGAAGTAAGAAAGACTGAGTCACAGGAGGGAAGTAAGAAAGACTGAGTCACAGGAGGGTAGTAAGAAAGACTGAGTCACAGGAGGGAAGTAAGAAAGACTGAGTCACAGGAGGGAAGTAAGAAAGACTGAGTCACAGGAGGGAAGTAAGAAAGACTGAGTCACAGGAGGGAAGTAAGAAAGACTGAGTCACAGGAGGGAAGTAAGAAAGACTGAGTCACAGGAGGGAAGTAAGAAAGACTGAGTCACAGGAGGGAAGTAAGAAAGACTGAGTCACAGGAGGGAAGTAAGAAAGAGGGTTTTAGACAACCACCAGGCTTGCTGGTCTCCCTCGGCCCGACGCCAATCGGGCTTTTTTCTCGGCCCGACGCCAGGAACTGGTTTTCCTCTCGACCTGACGCCAGGAGCAGTCTTTTTCCTGGACCCGAAGCCAGGATAAGGCTCTGTCTTAGACGCTACGCCAAGAACAGGCTTTTTCCCCGACACTAAAACCAGGTGAAGTAGAGTTTGTTTTAGAATGTTCAGGCTGGTGCAAGTGTGTGTGTTTGTGTGTGCGCGCAAAAAATCACAGAGTGAGTTGAATGATAGCTCTAGGGGCAATCAACAACCAGACACGAGTCTGGTCCTCCACAGGACCAGACTCACCTCCACCCTCCACACGATGAACATTAAAATGGTATAAAATACCGACAGATTGTTAGGTAAGACACATATGCAACAGTTAGGTATCTTTATTTCGAAACGTTTCGCCTACACAGTAGGCTTCTTCAGTCGAGTACAGAAAAGTTGATAGAAGCAGAAGATACTTGAAGACGATGTAATCAGTCCATCACCCTTAAAGTTTTGAGGTGGTCAGTCCCTCAGTCTGGAGAAGAGCATTGTTCCATTGTCTGAAACAATATGAAGTTGAAGTGACAGAATGGGGCCTTATATAGTGCCAGGAGGTGAGACATAGGTTGCTTTGGGAGGGCAGGTCCCTCTCAAACCATCTACTTCGACAACCTCTACTAGTGAGAACGGCTGGGTTTGAGAGGGACCTGCCCTCCCAAAGCAACCTACGTCTCACCTCCTGGCACTATAATAGGCCCCATTCTGTCACTTCAACTTCATATTGTTTCAGACAATGGAACAATGCTCTTCTCCAGACTGAGGGACTGACCACCTCAAAACTTTAAGGGTGATGGACTGATTACATCGTCTTCAAGTATCTTCTGCTTCTATCAACTTTTCTGTACTCGACTGAAGAAGCCTACTGTGTAGGCGAAACGTTTCGAAATAAAGATACCTAACTGTTGCATATGTGTCTTACCTAACCCTCCACACAGAACCTGACTCACTTCCACAGGACCAGACTCACCTCCACCCTCCACACAGGACCTGACTCACCTCCACCCTCCACACAGGACCTGACTCGCCTCCACCCTCCACACAGAACCTGACTCACTTCCACAGGACCAGACTCACCTCCACCCTCCACACAGGACCTGACTCGTCTCCACCCTCCACACAGGACCTGACTCACCTCCACCCTCCACACAGGACCTGACTCACCTCCACCCTCCACACAGGACCTGACTCACCTCCACCCTCCACACAGAACCTGACTCACTTCCACAGGACCAGACTCACCTCCACCCTCCACACAGGACCTGACTCACCTCCACCCTCCACACAGGACCAGACTCACCTCCACCCTCCACACAGGACCTGACTCACCTCCACCCTCCACACAGAACCTGACTCACTTCCACAGGACCAGACTCACCTCCACCCTCCACACAGAACCTGACTCACTTCCACAGGACCAGACTCACCTCCACCCTCCACACAGGACCTGACTCGTCTCCACCCTCCACACAGGACCTGACTCACCTCCACCCTCCACACAGGACCTGACTCACCTCCACCCTCCACACAGGACCTGACTCACCTCCACCCTCCACACAGGACCTGACTCACCTCCACCCTCCACACAGGACCTGACTCACCTCCACCCTCCACACAGGACCTGACTCACCTCCACCCTCCACACAGGACCTGACTCACCTCCACCCTCCACACAGGACCTGACTCACCTCCACCCTCCACACAGGACCTGACTCACCTCCACCCTCCACACAGGACCTGACTCGCCTCCACCCTCCACACAGGACCTGACTCACCTCCACCCTCCACACAGGACCTGACTCGCCTCCACCCTCCACACAGGACCTGACTCACCTCCACCCTCCACACAGGACCTGACTCACCTCCACCCTCCACACAGGACCTGACTCACCTCCACCCTCCACACAGGACCTGACTCACCTCCACCCTCCACACAGGACCTGACTCACCTCCACCCTCCACACAGGACCTGACTCGCCTCCACAGGACCAGACTCACCTCCACCCTCCACACAGGACCTGACTCGTCTCCACCCTCCACACAGGACCTGACTCACCTCCCCCCTCCACACAGGACCTGACTCACCTCCACCCTCCACACAGGACCTGACTCGCCTCCACAGGACCAGACGTGATATATGCTCGGCAAATCGACCTCCGGCTGGCTGAGATATTTCTTTTCAGGACCAGACTAACAGAAATATATTTTAGGATCATTTTTAAGTGCGTTCTATTGTTGTTAGTGGTGTGTGTGTACTCGCCCAGTTGTGGTTGCAGGGGTCGATTCATCGCTCCTGGTCGCTACTAGGTTCACTCTCTCCCTTCTCCATGAACTTTATCGTATCTCTTCTTAAAGCTATATATCGATCCTGCCTCCACCTCATCACTCTCCAGATTGTTTCATTTCCTGACAACTCTGAAGAAATACTTCCTAACATCCTTCTCAATCATCTGAGTCTTCAACTTCCAGCTGTGACCCCTTGTTGCTGTGCCACATCTCTGAAACATCCTGTCCCTATCTACCTTATCAATTCCTATCAGCATTTTATATGTCGTTATCATGTCCGCACTATTCCTCCTGTCCTCCAGTGTTGTCAGGTTGAGTTCCCTTAACCTCTCCTTGTAGTAGAAACCCTTCAGCTCCGTGACTGGTCTCGTTGCAAACCTTTGCACTTTCTCTAATTTCTTGACGTGTTTGACCAGGTGTGGATTCCGTACTGGCTCGACATGGTCCCTGTCTCTCTCCTTTAGCCCTGTGTGTCTTCCTGGGGTCCCCTCTCTCTCTCCTCAGGTCCCTGTGGCTCTTTCTGGGACCCCTGTCTTTCTTCCCAGGTCCGTGTGTGTCTTCCTGGTGTCCCTTTCTCCCCAGGTCCCCGTGTGTTTTCCTGGGTATCTCTATCTCTCCCCAGGTCGCTGTCTCTCTTCCTAAGTCCCCGTGTGTTTTCCTGGGGTCCGTGTCTTTCTCCCCAGGTCCCTGTGGGTCTTCCTTGGCAGATGGTCCCTGCGTGTGGAACATCTACCTAGTGTGTTGTGTTCATAAGTAGGAATTTCGATGTGCAGGTTTGGGACTAATCCTTCCAGGTGTAATTTATGATCCATCTTTCTCGCCTACGTTCTAAGGAGTACAGTTCTAAGAAATTCAAAGAGCTCCCACTAATTTTAGTAATCGACTAAGTCTATATGAGTTGTGAAAGTTCTCTGTACATTTTCCTGCTCAGTAATTTCGCCTGCCTTGAAGGCGGCCGTTAGTGCACAGCAGTATTCCAGCCTCGAGAAAACGAATGACTTAAGACCATCACTGGCTAGGCATCTCTTGTTTTGAAGGTTTTTGATGTCTTGAGATCATCTGACATTATCACACCTAGTTCTCTCACATTTGACTTACGTTGTATTCAGTCGTTTGAGTTTGTCTTGTGCTTCGATCTCATTTTTATTTCCTAAGTTCTTCCGTATCGTAGTAACTGTAATTTGTCCTCATTGAACATCATATTGTTGTCAGTATCCCACTGGAAGACTTAGTTCTTATCAATTTTGAGGCTGGCTCTGTCTTCTGTGATGCCAAACTTATACAGATTCTGGTATTATCTGCAAAGGATGATACAGTGCTATGATATACGTCCCTATCTATGTCAGATATGAGGATAATGAAGAGGAGTTTGACAAGTACCGAGTCTTGAGGACAGAATTTTTCACTGTAGCAGGTTATGATTTCGTTGTTTATTTACTCTTTGGGTTCCGTTTGTTAGGAAGTTACACATCCATCTGCCCACTTTCCCAGTTATTTCTTTTACACGCATTTTGTGTGCAATTACCCCATGATCACACTTAGCGGTAGACGATGCAACATCCCCCCAGTGAAAAGCAAGGGCTCCACTAGCACGATAAGAGACAACACAATAAGTGACAGGGGCCCAAGACTGTTCAACTGCCTCCCAGCATACATAAGGGGAATTACCAGTAGACCCCTGGCTGTCTTCAAGAAGGCGCTGGACAGGCACCTAAAGTCAGTACCTGACCAGCCGGGCTGTGGTTCGTACGTCAGTTTACGTGCAACCAGTAGTAACAGCCTGGTTGATCAGACCCTGATCCACCATGAGGCCTTGTCACAGACCCGGCCGCTGGGGAGTTGACCTCCGAAACCCTCTCCAGGTATATATACTTCTACTCCATTTTGTTTGTCTTCATGTGCTACCAAACCCATGTCGTAATGGTCAAGCAGTTGCGAAAGCCTGGATTAACCCAGTTATGAACCCATGTTAACCTGGGTTGTGCAACTGCTGCACTTCCATATGATTAGTAATCTTTTTTCTTAAAACACTTTCAAAAGTTTGAGATTATATATATATATATATATATATATATATATATATATATATATATATATATATATATATATATATATATATATATATATATATATAAAGCAGCTTTCATTGCATACCATTAGTCAACCATTGTGAGAAGTTTCAACTCTTTTCTTAAATTAAATTCAAAATAATCTGTAGATGCTACTACTACTAATAAAAAAATAATTTAAAAAATATATATAAATTAGAAAAAAAAGTGAACACCCATCGGGGTAGCCCAATGGTGAGAGGCGTGACTCTCACCACTGGGGTCCAGGGTTCGAATCCCGGAAGAACTACTAGAAAGAAAAAAAAATGTGGAAACTGTAGGACAGTGGTGAGAGGCGCGACTGTGACCGCTGGTGTCCGGGGTACGAGAACCAGACGAACTACTTTATTAAAAATTATAAAAAAAAGCATGTGAAATGTTGGGGTTATTGGTCTCTAGTTTGTTGGCGCTACTTTATTGCCATGTTTGTGAAGTAGAGCAGGATCAGTAGTTTGTAATGATGGTGGGATAACTCCAGCGTCTGCGCTTCTTCTCTTTAGAATAAAATTAAGTTATAAGGGTCCGACTTGGACCATGGTCCAAGTCGGACCGAAACGTCGTCTTAAGCTCCTCTCTTCTATGTGCGGTTTATTTGTGTAAGCTAACAGAATCCTTGGCTTCATATCAAGAAGCATAAATAATAGAAGTCCTCAGGTTGTTCTTCAACTCTATATATCCTTGGTTGGGCCTCATTTACATTATGCTGTTCAGTTCTGGTCACCGTATTACAGAATAGATATAAATGCTCTGGAAAACGTAGAGAGGAGGATGACAAAGTTGATCCCATGTATCAAAAGTCTTCCCTATGAGGATAGACTGAGGGCCCTGAATCTGCACTCTCTAGAAAGGCGTAGAATTAGGGGGGATATGATTGAGGTGTATAAATGGAAAATAGGAATGAATGAAGGGGATGTAAATAGTGTGCTAAAAATATCTAGCCTATACAGAACTCGCAACAGTGGTTTTAAGCTGGAAAAATTCAGATTCAGGAAGGGTATAGGAAAGCACTGGTTTGGTAATAGTTGTGAATGAGTGGAACAAACTCCCGAGTACCGTCATAGAAGCTAAGACGTTGTGTAGTTTTAAAAATAGGTTAGTGTGGGTAGGTGTGGGTTGGACCTGACTATGGTGCTGCTGGGTCAGATGCCGTGCTCCTTCTTTAAGTGGAGGTGACCTGACTGGGTGGGCCTACTGGCCCCGCATGGGCCAGTAGGCCTGCTGCAGTGTTCCTTCTTTCTTATGTTCTTATGTTTGCGTCAGTCTATTCTTATCCATCCTGTTCACTCTCAGATCTATCATGTTCCTCGGCTCTTGCACTAGTCAATTCTTTGCCTAACATTTTAACTTCAGTCAAGTATACTGACTCGTGATCTTCAGTATATAAACACAGCTATTGTTAAAACCGTGTCGTGTTTGCTGCTACCATCTGTTTATCTAGTTTATTATATTTCCACTTTGTGTGTGTGTGTGTGTGTGTGTGTGTGTGTGTGTGTGTGTGTGTGTGTGTGTGTGTGTGTGTGTGTGTGTGTGTGTGCATGCTGATGTTTGATTCAAGGCTGGCGTGCAGTGGACGACCAAGAGATAACGTTGCCAGTGATATATAGCACTGAGGGTTGTACCCTGCTGCTCCCCAACACTGAAAAACCTCACCCTGGCTCTTCTTGCCCACCACATTTTTTTTTTTGCCCACTGTGGTCACCTAGTTGAGGTTGCGGGGGTCGAGTCCGAGCTCCTGGCCCCGCCTCTTCACTGATCGCTACTAGGTCACTCTCCCTGAGCCGTGAGCTTTATCATACCTCTGCTTAAAGCTATGTATGGATCCTGCCTCCACTACATCGCTTCCCAAACTATTCCACTTACTGACTACTCTGTGGCTGAAGAAATACTTCCTAACATCCCTGTGATTCATCTGTGTCTTCAGCTTCCAACTGTGTCCCCTTGTTACTGTGTCCAATCTCTGGAACATCCTGTCTTTGTCCACCTTGTCAGTTCCACTCAGTATTTTGTATGTCGTTATCATGTCCCCCCTATCTCTCCTGTCCTCCAGTGTCGTCAGGTTGATTTCCCTTAACCTCTCCTCGTAGGACATACCTCTTAGCTCTGGGACTAGTCTTGTTGCAAACCTTTGCACTTTCTCTAGTTTCTTCACGTGCTTGGCTAGGTGTGGGTTCCAAACTGGTGCCGCATACTCCAATATGGGCCTAACGTACACGGTGTACAGGGTCCTGAATGATTCCTTATTAAGATGTCGGAATGCTGTTCTGAGGTTTGCTAGGCGCCCATATGCTGCAGCAGTTATTTGGTTGATGTGCGCTTCAGGAGATGTGCCTGGTGTTATACTCACCCCAAGATCTTTTTCCTTGAGTGAGGTTTGTAGTCTCTGACCCCCTAGACTGTACTCCGTCTGCGGCCTTCTTTGCCCATCCCCAATCTTCATGACTTTGCACTTGGTGGGATTGAACTCCAGGAGCCAATTGCTGGACCAGGTCTGCAGCCTGTCCAGATCCCTTTGTAGTTCTGCCTGGTCTTCGATCGAGTGAATTCTTCTCATCAACTTCACGTCATCTGCAAACAGGGACACCTCAGAGTCTATTCCTTCCGTCATGTCGTTCACAAATACCAGAAACAGCACTGGTCCTAGAACTGACCCCTGCGGGACCCCGCTGGTCACAGGTGCCCACTCTGACACCTCGCCACGTACCATGACTCGCTGCTGTCTTCCTGACAAGTATTCCCTGATCCATTGTAGTGCCTTCCCTGTTATCCCTGCTTGGTCCTCCAGTTTTTGCACCAATCTCTTGTGTGGAACTGTGTCAAACGCCTTCTTGCAGTCCAAGAAAATGCAATCCACCCACCCCTCTCTCTCTTGTCTTACTGCTGTCACCATGTCATAGAACTCCAGTAGGTTTGTGACACAGGATTTCCCGTCCCTGAAACCATGTTGGCTGCTGTTGATGAGATCGTTCCTTTCTAGGTGTTCCACCACTCTTCTCCTGATAATCTTCTCCATGATTTTGCATACTATACATGTCAGTGACACTGGTCTGTAGTTTAATGCTTCATGTCTGTCTCCTTTTTTAAAGATTGGGACTACATTTGCTGTCTTCCATGCCTCAGGCAATCTCCCTGTTTCGATAGATGTATTGAATATTGTTGTTAGGGGTACACATAGTGCCTCTGCTCCCTCTCTCAATACCCATGGGGAGATGTTATCTGGCCCCATTGCCTTTGAGGTATCTAGCTCACTCAGAAGCCTCTTCACTTCTTCCTCGGTTGTGTGCACTGTGTCCAGCACTTGGTGGTGTGCCCCACCTCTCCGTCTTTCTGGAGTCCCTTCTGTCTCCTCTGTGAACACTTCTTTGAATCTCTTGTTGAGTTCTTCACATACTTCACGGTCATTTCTTGTTGTCTCTCCTCCTTCCTTCCTTAGCCTGATTACCTGGTCCTTGACTGTTGTTTTCCTCCTGATGTGGCTGTACAACAGTTTCGGGTCAGATTTGGCTTTCGCTGCTATGTCATTTTCATATTGTCTTTGGGCCTCCCTTCTTATCTGTGCATATTCGTTTCTGGCTCTACGACTGTTCTCCTTATTCTCCTGGGTCCTTTGCCTTCTATATTTCTTCCATTCCCTAGCACACTTGGTTTTTGCCTCCCTGCACCTTTGGGTAAACCATGGGCTCATCCTGGTTTTTTCATTATTCCTGTTACCCTTGGGTACAAACCTCTCCTCAGCCTCCTTGCATTTTGTTGCTACATATTCCATCATCTCATTAACTGGCTTCCCTGCCAGTTCTCTGTCCCACTGAACCCCGTTCAGGTAGTTCCTCATTCCTGTGTAGTCCCCTTTCTTGTAGTTTGGCTTCATTTGTCCTGGCCTTCCTGCTTCTCCCTCCACTTGTAGCTCTACTGTGTATTCGAAGCTTAAAACCACATGGTCACTGGCCCCAAGGGGTCTTTCATATGTGATGTCCTCGATATCTGCACTACTCAAGGTGAATACTAAGTCCAGCCTTGCTGGTTCATCCTCTCCTCTCTCTCTTGTAGTGTCCCTTACGTGTTGGCACATGAAGTGTCCTTGTGGTTAAAATCACCCATGATCAGAAGCTTTGCCCTGCATGCATGAGCTCTTCTGGCCACTGCAACCAGTGTGTCAACCATCGCTCTATTGCTCTCATCATACTCTTGCCTTGGCCTCCTGCTGTTCTGTGGTGGGTTATACATCACTGCAATTACCACTTTGGGACCTCCAGAGTGAAGCGTTCCCGCTATGTAATCGCTTGTGTGTGTGTGTGTGTGTGTGTGTGTGTGTGTGTGTGTGTGTGTGTGTGTATTGTATTGTTTTGGTTACTGCCGTTGTGATGATGGTTACATATCTGACGTTCATGCCAGTATTCTTTGCTACAGTTGTTCCAAGGGGCTTAAGTCTCTCTTCATGTCTGCAGTGTAAGTTACAGTCTCGTTGTTGATTGCAACTCCTAATTATTTATATAATTCACAGAACTCAAAGTCAGTATTATTGATTTGGAAGGGCAGCAGATTGTTATTGCAGATACTGGGACATCAGATTTTGGTTTTGTAGGTGGATACGTCAAGACTACAGTCAACGCTGCTAGCTGTCAAGATGTCGAGGAGAGCTTGTAGTCTGTGATGTGTTGGCACAGCAGCAGGTATCATCCGCATAAGAAATAACATCGTCTTGTGTAGGAATTTTTGATACAATCTTGTGCATCAGAATATTAAAGAGGGTGAGAATGAGTGCTTCACCCTCAGGTGTGCCCAGCTCAAACAAGGCACTGGTGGTACTCTTGATATATTTCAATATGACTGAGGATGCTATGTTGCTCAGGAATCCTCAGATCCAAGCTAGTAGTTTTCCTGACACCGAAATTGGCTAATTGCTTCAATATAAGTTCTCTATTGGCTATGCCGAAGACCGCTCAGAGGTCAATAAAGGCTAATTTTGTGCCAAGTCTTTGCCTGATTAAGTGCTCAACAAAGCAGGTTTGGGTGATTCTCACAGGTAGGAAACCATGAAGATTTTGAAAGAGTTCAATTTGTATTTAGAGATTGAGCTTGTTAAAAATATTTCTTTACCCGAATCTTGTACTTCACTGTTTCCTTCTTCCTCATCTCTTACCAATGTTCTTCACCATTTACCCCTGTTCCTCCTCCCTTTCCCATGTTCCTCGCCCCTTACCCTTGTTCCTCCTTTCTTGTGTTCCTCCTTGATTACATCCGACTCTTTCCATGTTTCTTCTGTCTTATACTTCAGTTTTTTCCCTCTTACTCCTCACTTACAAGTGACTGGTGGTGGTGGTCTAATATATGGTTGTTGGTGTGGCCTCCACGCATACGACAACCTCATTAACCTCTAGCCTATAATTTAAGGTCCGTCACGTGACCTTTAGAATAAAAACTTCTCCACTAGGCTGTAAAATAATCTAAAAATAAATGGTGGAGGAGTAAGTCTGAGCCTTTTAAAGAATTATGTTTTTACTTTAGCCTCCTCTCTCTCTCTCTCTCTCTCTCTCTCTCTCTCTCTCTCTCTCTCTCTCTCTCTCTCTCTCTCTCTCTCTCTCTCTCTCTCTCTCTCTCTCTCTCTCTCTCTTTCTCTCTCTCTCTCTCTCTCTTTCTCTCTCTCTCTCTTTCTCTCTCTCTCTCTTTCTCTCTCTCTCTCTTTCTCTCTCTCTCTCTCTCTCTCTCTCTCTCTCTCTCTCTCTCTCTCTCTCTCTCTCTCTCTCTCTCAGCACCGTTACCATTATATATATATATATATATATATATATATATATATATATATATATATATATATATATATGCAATAAGATCACAGTAAACAGGTTATTTTAAAATATGCAAAACAACCACTGTGAAAGAGTAGTGAAATTCCAAGCGCTTTCGTGACTGCTCACATTGTCAAGGAACTATGAAAGTAATACATCAAAGGAAGGCAATTAAAGGGCTTAGACTACACCTCACAGTCAACCCCCACAACAAAGAAACACCTGACGCGAGACAATACCGGACTCATAAGAAAAGAGGAACACTGCAGTAGGTCCGCTGGTCCAACTAGACAGGTCCTCACGACATCCCACTAACAAAATATTCTACCCAAGAAATAAGGTTTATTATTTGTCCAATGTATTATTAAACTCTAACCAAATTTTATTATAAATGAGTCTAATTTATATGAACCTAAGGAAATATTCATATTTATGAAACAAGATTCAATTATATTTCTGTCAACCATGGACTTACTTGATACTACTTTCTCAACTTTTTGAAAATCAATTGGATGGTTAAAATCTATCACATAATAAATAGAGCATTGGAATCTTGTCCAGTTCTAATGCTATATTTATGTTGTTTTAATCTAAGTTCGAGACTTTTACCAGTTTGACCGTAATAAACTTTATCGCAAATTTTACAATGAATCTTAGACACATCCATCAGCATTTTGGGGGGAAATTCTTTATCAAAAGTTTTTTTAATGTATCAAGATTTTAAAATACAACTTTAATATTAAAAGTCTTAAGAAGAGAAGGCATATCAACCAAGTTTTCATGGTAAGGGAGAACCAACATATTTTTAGTTGAATAAGGTTGGTTGCCCCTTTTTGGGTTGTAAAAAGTATTTCTAGCAATTTTAAATGATTTATCAATTACATTCCTCGGGTATTTCAGATCATTGGCTATTTCATAAATTTTGGATATTTCTTCATCTATGAACTCTGGACTACAAATTCGTAAAGCTCTCAAAAACATTGATGAGAAAACAGACAGTTTAACTTTATCTTGATGGGAAGAATAATAGTGTACATAGGAACAGTTATTTGTAGGTTTTCTGTAAATTTTAAATTTGAATTCATTATTACCCTTAATAATTAAAACATCTAGAAAAGGCAATGAGTTATTTTCCTCAAACTCAACAATGAAGTTTATAGACTGGGCTAAGCTATTTAATTTGCCAAGGAAATGGTGTATATCTACATTCTTGGGCATAAGACATAAAATATCATCAACATATCTTTGATGTATTACTTTCATAGTTCCTTGACAATGTGAGTAGTCACGAAAGCGCTTGGAATTTCACTACTCTTTCATAGTGGTTGTTTTGCATATATATATATATATATATATATATATATATATATATATATATATATATATATATATATATATATATATATATGTCGTGCCGAATATGTAAAACTGGTCAGTTAGCAAGAACTCATTTAAAATTAAGTCCTTTCTAAAATTTTCTCTTATACGTTTAAAATATACTTTTTTCATTTATGATAACGTAAAAATTTTTAATTTTGCATCAAAAGAATCTTAGAAAACTTACCTAACCTTATTATAACAAGAACAATTTATTTTAGCCTAACCTAACTAAATATATTTTAGATTAGTTTACAATAATTTAATACTAAACAAGCACAGTGAAATATATTTTTTTCGTTAGGTTCAGAATGATTTTGGCGAAATTATTGCATACACAAATTTTCACTTGTCCTATATGGATAGATGAGCTTTGATATTTAAGCCAAGATCGCAAGTTCTGCCTATTCGGCACGACATATATATATATATATATATATATATATATATATATATATATATATATATATATATATATATATATGTATGTCACCCGTTTCCCACCATGGCAGGGTGGCCCCAAAGGGGAAAAAAAACCTTCACCATCATTCACTCCATCACTGTCTTGCCAGAGGTGCGCTTACACTGCAGTTATAAGACTGCAACATTAACACCCCTCCTTCAGAGTGCAGGCACTGTACTTCCCATCTCCAGGACTCAAGTCCGGCTTGCCGGTTTCCCTGAACCCCTTTAGAAATATTACCTTGCTCACACTCCAACAGCACGTCAAGCCCTAAAAACCATTTGCCTCTATTCGCTCCTATCTATCACGCTCACGTATGCTCGCTGGAAGTCCAAGTCCCTTGCACACCAAAAACCTCCTTTACCCCCTCCCTCCAACCATTCCTAGGCCGACCTCTAGACCACCTTCCCTCCACTACAGATTTATACACTCTAGAAGTCATTCTGTTTCGTTCCATTCTCTCTGCATGTCCGAACCACCTCAACAACCCCTCCTCAGCCCTCTGGTAATCCCGCACCTCCAAACTACGAAGTCTCTGCATTATATTCACACCACACATTGCCCTCAGACACGGCATATCCACTGCCTCCAGCCTTCACCTTGTTGCAACATTCACCACCCATGCTTTACACCCATATAAGAGCGTTGGTATAACTATACTCTCATACATTCCCCTATTTGCTTCCATGGACAAAGTTCTTTGTATAAACAGGCTCCTCAGTTCATCTGCTGACACATCCACTCCTAAATATCTGAATATATTCACCTCCTCCATATTCTCTCCCTCCCATCTGATATCCAATCTTTCGTTACTTAATTTTTTTGTTATCTTCATCACCTTACTCTTTCCTATGTTCAGTTTTAATTTTATTCTTTTACATACCCTACCAAACTCATCCACCAACCTCTGCAACTTCTCTTCGGAATCTCCCAAAAGCACAGTGTCATCAGCAAAGAGCAACTGTGACAACTCCCACTTTGTGTTAGATTCTTTCTCGTTTAACCCCCCACCTCTTGGCAACACCCGAGCATTCACTTCTCATACAACCCCATCTATAAATATATTGAACAACCAGGGTGACATCACACATCCTTGTCTAAGGCCTACTTTTACTGGGAGATAATCTCCCTCTCTCCTACATACTCGAAGCTGAGCCTCACTATCTTCGTAAAAACTTTTCACTGCTTTCAATAATCTACGTCCTGTTCCATACATTTGCAACATCCACCACATTGCCCCCCTCTCCACCCAGTCATACGCCTTTTTCAAATCCATAAATGCCACAAAAGCCTCTTTACCTTTATCTAAATACTATTCACCTATATGTTTCACTGTAAACACTTGATCTACACCCCCCTACCCTTCCTGAAGCTTCATTGTTCATCTGCTATCCTACTTTCCGTCTTACTCTTAATTCTTTCAATAATAACTCTACTATACGCTTTACCAGGTATATTCAACAGAATTCTCTATAGTTTTTGCACTCTTTTTTTTGTCCCCTTTGCCTTTATACAAAGGAACTATGCATTCTCTCTGCCTATCCCTAAGTACCTTACCCTCTTCCATACATTTATTAAATAAAAGCACCAACCACTCCAAAAATGTATCCCCACCAGCTTCTAACATTTCTATCTTTATCCAGTCAATCCCAGTTTTCATTCTACCCATTGTTTCACGAACTTCCCCTACACTCACAACTGGTTCTTCCTCACTCCTACAAGACGTTATTCCTCCTTGCCCTATACACGCAATCACAGCTTCCCTATCTTCATCAACATTTAACAATTCCTCAAAATATTCCCTCCATCTTCCCAATACCTCTAACTCTCCATTTAATAACTCTCCTCTCCTATTTTTAACTGACAAATCCATTTGTTTCCTAGGCTTCCTCAACTTATTAATCTCACTCCAAAACTTTTTCTTATTTTCAACAAAATTTGTTGATAATATCTCACCCACTCTCTCATTTGCTCTTTTTTTACATTGCTTCACCACTTTCTATATATAATTTCGTGCCGAATAAGTAAAAACTTGCGATTTTGGCTTAAATAACAACGTACTTCTTGCCGAATAGGTCAAGCGAAAATTTGTTCATGCACTGATTTCGCAAAAATGATTCTGAATCTAACGAGAAAAATATATTTAATTGGGTTTGTTATTACATTATTGTAAACTTATCTAAAATATGTTGGATTAGGCTAAATTATTTTGCCCTTGTTATAATAGGGTTAGGTAAGTTTTCTAACGTTGTTTCGATACAAAATTATTAATTTTTACATTAACAAAATTAAAAAAAATATATCTTTAAACGTACAAGAGAAAATTTTAGAAAGGACTTAATTTTAATTGAGTTTTTGCACCGTAGTCGTGGAATCTCCACGACTACGGTGCTCTTCGCACCAACTCCAAGGTTGAGGGACTAATTACCTCGTTTTCTGCATGTAGTTCTACTGTCTTCAGGTTATGTCCTGGAATTTGTATTGATAAAGCCACTGGATTGCGAAACGTCTACAATAAAGATACCCAGATGTTGCACATGTGTCTTAATTTCAAATTGTCGGTATTGTATACCATTCTTGTTCTGTGTAAACAAAGTCATCAAATTTTAAATATATTCAAGGTAGACAAAAAAATGCTAACAGTGTTAAAATATCCAAACTAACATTTATACTAACAATGTTAATTACTCACGAGTGAAATACATTACTGTGTGAACAACTGAAAAGATGCTTTTGAGTTTACCACACAGGATCACACTGAGAGGTGTATTTCTCTCAGCTTGTACTGTATATCCTCAGAGTTTACTTTGATACGTATTTTAGGGATTAAAGTATTCTTGTCTGGTGGTGGAAAGGTTGCGTTGAGCCTTAATGACCCTAGTGTAGTCGATAGGTTTTTAACTCCACTAACCAAGCAGCTAACCAGGTGTTTAGCCGATACTTCATTCTAACTCTGGCCAGGGATGATGTTCAGTCTCATTGATGTTGCTGCCTAAATTGTGAAATATTTATTTGTGAGAGGATGTTAGTCACGTGACAGTGATCCCTGATTTTTTTAATTAGATAGTTTAGATACCGGAAGATCGTTTTGTTCTGGCCCTTGTCTCTCCAAACCATCTACTGCATCAGTCAGAGATCACTGTCACCTCAACACTCATCCTCTTACGTCTGAGAATGTCACTGTTTTGGCAGCAACGTCAAAGAGATTGACTCATCATCTCTGAATTCGTCTCCATTGTTGGAACTTACTTTGTATTTATTACTGCTAAACCCACAAGGGTTGTGTAGTAATACTGTCAGCATGAGACTTGAACTGAGCAGTTGCTGTACATACATTCAGTCAATATCTGTCTTACATGGTTCACCTCTTGACTTGTTCTGTTTACCTTCATTTTCATCTCCCCTTCATTTAACAAGTCTTTCTTTATACTGTCTTATTTATCATGTTCTCTCTCATGTTTTCTAAGTCTTTCACCTTCCTCTTACCTCCTCTCTGTGTTTTACATTTAAAAACGTATTCTTTCAATGCCTATTATTTCACCCATATCCAGTCTGCCTATTTACCTGTAGTTGAAAGTATTAATCTGTGTGTGCTTAACTTTCTCTTGGCTTATATACTTATGTAAGCAGTTATGAGTGTATGTGTGTGTGTTTGTATGTGTGTACATGCGCGCCACTGTGTGTGTTTCTTGGTATTTGTATCAGCTAGTATGCAGACTCTCAGCTACTATGAATTACTTACAACTGCGTTACCATGAAGCAGAATCATGTGTTTGCAATCACCATCACTCGCGGAGTCGCTCAAGAACCCAGAGACACAGCCAATCATAATTACGTTAGCATTAGCGTCCGCCTCTGATTGGTTATCGGCGCGGCGAGAGTGAAGAGGTGATGAGGCACGGCACTCAATTTCCTCTCTTCCTTCCGCATAGAGCAACGTCTCTCTGTCTCTATCCCTGTTTTTTTTTATTTTTAACTCTTTCTCGCATTCTTTCCCTCACTTGTTCGCTTTCATCTGTTTCCTCATATTCTGTTTGGATTTTTAGTCCTCGTCTCTGTTAATCCTTCTCAGTATAATAATAATAATAATAATATAATAATAAATCATGATCACAGTTAACATTATCCTCAGTACCATCATTGCTATTAGTAACTTAATATTATTATTTATAATAAGATATCCCCCGTATTCCATAAACCCAGCCTCTTCTACTTCAGTGCACGAAAAAGGAATAGTTCCGAGTGAGGCATAGGTTCTTACTATAATTAACTATCAATGTTGAGGATTTGAAGCCAGTCAGAAGAGGCATTAACAAGTTATCACATGGAAACTTATTTCCCAATTTCTTCAATAAAAACTGGCCAGTTGGAACCTTCACAGCTCAAAATAATTGCAGGTTTAGTTTCAGTCGGGAGATGCATTCTCTAGCAACCACCCAAGGGACCAGTATCTCGGAATATACCAGCACTCTTGGGTTTGACGCCGAGCGGAAATTGCATTCTAAAGTTACTAGCATTCGTAGTTTGAAGATGATCTGTGGAGTCTTAGTCACTTCAGACATTTACCAATAGTTGCTGGGCATTTATTTTCCACTGCAGCCATTTACCGGTCTTGGTAGACATTTGTCACTACGTCTTATTTACCTGTGCTTGGCGACAATTTATTTTGCCGAGAAGAATCATTAGTCACTGTGGGACATTTAACTACACCTTGACGGACATTTATTACTCCCTGATAATACTCAGTCATTGCTTCCATTTACCTGCGCTTAATGCGAATTTATTCCAGCGTCTGGCAAGTCCCTCTGTGCGCGAGTGATCATTCAGACTGACTACCTCGATTGATTATCTTTGCCGTTACAGTGTTTACCTGCCAGTAGTGTTACTGTGTAATTGTGTAGTACATTTAGATAATCCCAGCTACTTTATGGTAAAGGTCCCTTCTAGCTGTGACATCACGAGACCCCTCACATGTGAGCCTCCAGCTACAGGCCTCTCGAACAGTTCAGTGTTAGGCATAGACTGGAACATAGGCAAGCCTGGGTTCTCCTTAAGACTCTCTTCATTATACGTCTCCAAGATATACCCCTCACATATGATGGGTCTCGTGACGTCACAGCTAGAAGGGACCCTTACTGTAAAGTAGCTGGGATTATCTAAGTGTACTACACAGTAACACTACTGACATACCAAGTCACTCCATTTTTTGAAAAATCTAAAGTCTAATCACTAAGCAAGATGAAGTTCAGGGGTTGGAAGGTTTTTCAAGGCAGTATTCGATTTTTCTCTGACTGGTCTTTGAATTGCTGGGAAGTTGTATCTGGTGGTTTACGTACAGGTACAGTGACTTCACTAGTTCGTTTGTGGTGTTTAGTGACTATGTAAGTGAACCATACTGTTACATAGAGGCCAACCCTTCACTGTTGAAGGAAAGACGGTGGCAGGCAGGCAAGAAGTACGATAGGCAGATATCAGCGGGCAGGCAAGATGGTAGACAGTACGGTAGGCAGGACGGCAGGCAGGATGGCAGGCAACAGGGTAGGCAGGAGGGAAGGCAGGCATCAGAGGAGTAACCTGAGCAGGCTGGATAATGCATTTCCTCAGGGATCCATCGTGGATCCCACAGCTGGTGGTGGTCACAGCAGTCTCGTGTGCGTTTCACCTCCCCCTCCCTTCACCTCTCCCCATCACCCACACTTTGCCTCCCGACCATCTCTACACCACCGACACAAGCACCTCCACCCCCACACCACTTCCACCTCACTAAGGCATCACCCTAAACCACGGGAGTACCTAGTTGCAAGCAGCATAGTTCACCTAAGTAAACCTAGCCAGTGCTAGGTTTCATAGAGAAATTTGGAGTACACAATACCAGAGGCTGGGAGAGGAGGCCTAGTGTGGGCACAAAGCACCAGAGGCATACAGAGGCCTAGTGTGTTGACAGTGACCCCGGCACTATATACAGCTAAACACGATTGTCACACCTCACAAATAAGCTTTTTTTTATCATTTGTTCTCTGATTCACTAAAAAAAACCCGCACTTAGGAATCTTATGACGATGTTTCGATTCCTCCTGGACCATTGTCAAGTCACAACTGAGCGAGAAAGAGGCAGAGTAGTGCGCGTTTTTGTACCAACCTCGTGTTTTGGTTCGTGGCATCGATCATGATTGTGACTATTAAATGGAGAGAGATAAGATCAGCTAAGAGACTAAGTGAAGAAAGAGACACAAATGTAGGATACTGCGATTCTTTCTGTTGTCAGTTAAGGATTTCATTCTACTGCATTTGCCTCCGTTTTGTTTCCATCTTGTCGGTATTCCATACTGTTTGTCTCTTGGAGAGTAGGTGTCTACCCTGGAGGAATGGACATTACGAGACCTCTTGAAGTACAAGGATGCATAAGACCGTGAAGTACTGGAATGGTACAGAAATACAATATTAATTTGTAGTACACATATGCATATGAACGTGAAATAATAATCATCTTTATTTCTACAAGTACATGATAAAACGTATACAGACCTAGTGACGTCAGTGACATACTACTACATAGAAACCCCTTTGTTATGTAGAGCATTTCATGAAAATTAGGTCAATTTTGTCCCCAGGATGCGACCCACATCAGTCGGCTAACATCCAGGTACGTATTTACTGCTAGGTGAACAAGGACAACAGGTATCTTAAGGAAACACATCCTAATGTTTCCATCCGTACCGGGGATCGAACCACGGACCTCGGTTTGTAGTTAAGTGCGCTATCAACCGAGCTACTGGACACCTCAAATGAAATATTGGTTTGGGTAAACGATCTTTACATATACCGGTATGAAGCAGCGGGGCAAATTGCTCTCGTGTATAGTCGATGTCTGTGCAGTCAAGCTCTTTAAGAAACGACGGGACGAAGCCTTTATAATCATTTTCAAATCAGATAAAAAGTCTGTCCTGCACTCTCGCACAGTATATGTATCTGGCGTTCTCTGAGCCATAACACTGTGGTACACTGACACTACACAGCAGCACCATGCACTGAGAGTTTAAAACAGTGGAGGGCATTAGTGTGACTGGAGGGAGTGGTGGGCAGCAGTGTGACTGGAGGCAGTGGAGAGCTTTCATTTCATTCAGTTGCGCTCAGCAGGTAGCCTCCATATTGATCAGTATTTGAGGATCTTTTGTCAGGAGTCTTGTGTTATTTTCAGAGACACGGAGATTCTTACGAACACTGCTACTTCTAAAGTGCCTGGTGTACGTGGCCGGCCGCTCGTCAAGCATACCAGGCAAGGCGCAGTCAATATAGCAGTCAAGAATTTGAGAAACAAAGCATACTTCAGATGTATATTATTTACAGTATTTACAATTTGTATGAGTGGTTTAAAGAGAGAGAGAGCGTAAGAATCTACATGTCAACTCTTTTGTGGTGTTAACAAGCTTTAAGCTTGTGAGGAACTGAAGCTTCAGGAAGGGCCGCTAGTTACAAGGTAAACTTCTCTGGGGCTCCTCTCCTCACTGACTGGCAGACCTCCAACACAACTTGTAGTTACCCCTTATGTGCATGGGGCCCTTCACTTACACCAGTTATTAGCTACCATGTTTCAAAACGGTTTTCATTGGTTAACAGTACTGTTGTTAGGCATGATACACACACACACACACACACACACACACACACACACACACACACACACACACACACACACAAACTCACACTCGACCCCTGCAACTGCAACTACAATTAGGTGAGTACACGCTCGCTCGCGCACACAACGAAAAAGATCTTCAGGCGAGTATAATACCGAGCACATCTGAGGCGCACATCAATCAGATAACTGATGCAGCGTACGAGCGTCTGTCAAACCTAAGGATAGCGTTCCGATACCTCAGTAAGGAATCGTTCAAGACTCTGTACACCATATACGTCAGGCCCATACTGGAGTATGCAACACCAGTTTGGAATCCACACTTGGTCAAGCACGTCAAGAAATTAGAGAAAGTGCAAAGGTTTGCAACAAGACTAGTCCCAGAGCTAAGAGGATTGTCCTACAAAGAAAGGTTAAGGAAAATTGGCCTGACGATACTGGAGGACAGGAGGGTGAGGGGAGACATGATAACGACATATAAAATACTGCGCGGAAAAGGCAAGGTGGACAAAGACAGGATTTTCCAAAGATGGGACACAGAAACAAGGGGTCACAATTGGAAGGTGAAGACTCCTCTGAGTTAAAGGGATGTTAGGGAGTATATGTTCAGTCATAAAGTTGCCAGGAAGTGGAATAGCCTAGAAAGTGACGTAGTGGAGGCGGGAACCATACATAGTTTTAAGGCGAGGTATGATAAAGCTCATGGAACAGGGAGAGAGAAGGCCTAGTAGCAACCAGTGAAGAGGCGGGGCCAGGAGCTATGAATCGATCCCTGCAACCACAAATAGGTGAGTACAAATAGGTGAGTGCGCACACACCCATAAGAGTATTAGGTTGACTTGGACATATATTTTTGTAGCAAAGAATAGTTATCTCTACTCATTTCAATATATCCCTCGTACCCTTCCTGTTCCTCTTCCTTCCTCCTACCTTTACTTTTTCCTGTATTTCCCCTCCCTCACACTTCTTACCGCCCCCTCACTTCTCCCTCCTCCCTCTGCTCCTCGACTCCCTCCCTAACTTTTCAGCCCCTTCCCCCCCTCTCTCTCTCTCTCCCTCCCTCTCTCTCTCTCTGTCTCTCTGTCTCTCTCTCTGTCTCTGTCTCTCTCCCTCTCTTTCTCCCCCTCTCCCTCTCTTTCTCCCCGCTCTCCCTCTCTTTCCCTCTCTCTCCCTCTCTTCCCCTCTCTCTCTCTCTCTCTCTCTCTCTCTCTCCCTCCCTCCCTCCGTCCCTCCCTCCTTCCCGAGCCAAATATTAAAGCAGTGTTACCAGGCCGGGCGCAGACTTTATAATAAAAAAATTAAAACTGCAGCATATCTCATGAAAAAGTAATTAGAGATTTTCTAAACCATGGCAGCCCTTGTCAACAAGGCCGTGAGGAAGGTCAAACTAGGTCAGGCCATTTTATTGTCCAACTTGGGCCATTTGAGCAAGAGTTAAGTGTAAATAATGAATTGGCTCGAGAAAAAGAAAAAAAAAAGATTTAAAAAATAAATATTCTGAAAATGCCAGTCATGGTGAAAGTTAGTGAGGCGAGTGAAGCGAACCTCTCAACTTTCTCTCTCCTTTCACTTTGAGGTAACCTTGAATAATAAACGTCTCAAGGTGTGCAATGTATACCGGTGTGTTTTAGGGTAATTACTGGTGTGTCTCAAGGTAATTACGGAAACCTAAAGGTCGTTACAGAGGTGTTAAGGCAATTACAGGTGTCTCAAGGTAATTATAGGTGTCTCAGGGTCATGAGAGATTCGTCGAGATAATTACAGGTGTATTTCAAGGCAGAGGTGTGTCTCGAAGTAATTACAAGTATGTGTCAAGGTAAACACATGTGTGTGTGAATGTAAACACACGTGTGTATCAGGGTAACCGTAACACAGGTGTGTGTCAGGGTAAACGCAGGTGTGTGTCAAGGCAAACACGTGTGTCAGGGTAAACACAGGTGTGTCAGGGTAAACACAGGTGTGTGTCAAGACAGTCACAGATACTGAAGGGTGTCCCACACATATTCAAGAAAACAAAAGTGGAAATGAAAGTGTGTGTGTTGCTAGGTGTAGCAGGAGTCTTGATGAGCACTGTGTACATAGGGCCAAGGATGACACTTTACATAGAGGGCGACGAGTCTAAGGAAAAGCTGCATACAGCTTCCTAGACTCTCCACACCAGTGGTTGAGTCTAGGAGGCTGAGTACAGCTTCCTAGACTCTCAACACCAGTGGTTGAGTCTAGGAGGCTGAGTACAGTTTCCTAGACTCTCAACACCAGTGGTTGAGTCTAGGAGGCTGAGTACAGCTTCCTAGACTCTCCACACCAGTGGTTGAGTCTAGGAGGCTGAGTACAGTTTCCTAGACTCTCCACACCAGTGGTTGAGTCTAGGAGGCTGAGTACAGCTTCCTAGACTCTCCACACCAGTGGTTGAGTCTAGGAGGCTGAGTACAGTTTCCTAGACTCTCAACACCAGTGGTTGAGTCTAGGAGGCTGAGTACAGCTTCCTAGACTCTCCACACCAGTGGTTGAGTCTAGGAGGCTGAGTACAGTTTCCTAGACTCTCAACACCAGTGGTTGAGTCTAGGAGGCTGAGTACAGTTTCCTAGACTCTCCACACCAGTGGTTGAGTCTAGGAGGCTGAGTACAGTTTCCTAGACTCTCAACACCAGTGGTTGAGTCTAGGAGGCTGAGTACAGTTTCCTAGACTCTCAACACCAGTGGTTGAGTCTAGGAGGCTGAGTACAGTTTCCTAGACTCTCAACACCAGTGGTTGAGTCTAGGAGGCTGAGTACAGTTTCCTAGACTCTCAACACCAGTGGTTGAGTCTAGGAGGCTGAGTACAGTTTCCTAGACTCTCAACACCAGTGGTTGAGTCTAGGAGGCTGAGTACAGTTTCCTAGACTCTCAACACCAGTGGTTGAGTCTAGGAGGCTGAGTACAACTTATTCATTCATAAACACTGTTTTACTACGTCAAGGAGTTACCACAACGTCTCCATCGGGTGTGACTTGTCTCAACTACCGTGTGACCATCTGTACATCTTTGAATGACTGGGTATTAGTGAGCCTTTACGGTGGGTGGATTGCCACCACCACTGGTTGGGGGATTACTACCACTGGTTGGGGTATTATACCACCACTGGTAGGGATTACTACTACCCCTATTGGGGTATTTCGTGAATCTATCTGTCGTTTTTCTACCCATTCCGGCGGTTCTAAGTTATCACTGAGTACAGTAACTCCCTCACCATCCTGTTACCTGGAGGTTATTCCGGGGATCAACGCCCCCGCGGCCCGGTCCATGACCAGGCCTCCCGGTGGATCAGGGCCTGATCAACCAGGCTGCTACTGCTGGCCGCACACAGTCCAACGTACGAGCCACAGCCTGGCTGATCCGGCACTGACTTTAGGTATCTGTGCAGCTCCCTCTTGAAGGCAGCCAGGGGTTTATTGGTAATTCCCCTAATGATTGATGGGAGGCTGTTGAACAGTCTTGGGCCCCGGACACTTATGGTGTTTTCTCTTAGTGTACCAATGGCGCCCCTACTTTTAATTGGGGGTAATTTGCATCGCCTGCCCAGTCTTTTATTTTCGTAGGGAGTGATTTCTGTGTGCAGATTCGGGACCATTCCTTCCAGGATTTTCCAAGTGTAGATTATGATATATCTCTCGCTCTTGCATTCCAACGAGTACAAGTCAAGTGCTTCCAAGCGTTCCCAGTAGTTAAGGTGCTTGACAGAACTTATACGTGCAGTAAAGGATCTCTGTACACTCTCTAGATCTGCGATTTCACCTGCCTTGAATGGAGATGTTAATGTACAGCAGTATTCCAGCCTAGAGAGAACAAGTGATTTGAAAAGGATCATCATTGGCTTGGCATCTCTCGTTTTGAACGTTCTCATTATCCATCCTATCATTTTCTTTGCACTTGTGATCGTGGCACTGTTGTGATCCTTGAAAGTGAGATCCTCAGACATTACTACTCCCAGGTCCCTTACATTATTTTTCCGCTCTATTGTATGGCCAGAGTTTGTAGTATACTCTGTTCTAGTTATTATCTCCTCCGGTTTTCCATAACGGAGTAGTTGGAATTTGTCCTCATTGAACATCATATTGTTTACCGTTGCCCACTGGAAAACTTTGTTTATATCTTCTTGGAGGTTAACCGCGTCCTCAGCAGATGACAGCCTCATGCAGATCCTAGTATCATCCGCAAAGGATGATACGGTGCTGTGATGTATATCTGTCTGTGTCTGATATGAGGATGAAGAATAAGATGGGGGCGAGTACTGTGCCTTGTGGAACAGAGCTCTTCACTATGGCAGCCTTCGATTTAACTCTCTTGACCACTACTCTTTGTGTTCGATTTGTTAGGAAGTTGAAGATCCATCTCCCCACTTTCCCAGTTATTCCTTATAATAATAATAATAATAATATAATAATAATATCTTTACTACAAGTACATGTACAAGGTATACAGACCTAGCTGACATCAGTGACATACTGCTATATAGAAAGCCACTTTTTATGCTGAGCATTTCTGTCAAATTAGGTCAATTTTTTCCCAGGATGCGACCTACACCAGTCGACTAACACTCAGGTACCCATTTTAAACTGATGGGTGAACAGGGACAGGGACAGCAGGTGTCATATGGAAATACCTCCCTAATGTTTTCCAGCCGTACCAGAGGAGATTCGAACCCCGGACCTTAGTGTGTGAGCTGAGTGCGCTACCGATCGAGCTACGGGAGCTATGAGAGAGAAAATGTAGGGAGAGAAGTGATTGAGGCAAGGGAGAGGAGGGCGTGAGGCAAGGGTGAGCAGACAGTGAGGCAAGGGTGAGCAGAGAGTGAGGCAAGGGAGGGGAAGGAGGGGAAGTGGGGACGAGGGAGGAGAGGGAGAACCATTGTCACCAAGTATTGCCTGTTGCACCAGATAATTGCTTCCTGGGTAGGCTGGTCTCTCTTCATACGCTCCCGCGCCCCCTCACGCACGCAGTACACACAATAAAACAAGAGAGAGAGAGAGAGATTTGTTCTTATTTAACTAAATTGAATTCATAGCAGAATATTGTTATTCTTTGTGATAGTTGAAAAGTGGGAACAAAAGCTAGTTGGAAGGAGGGATATGAAAAGAAAGAGGGAGTGGGGGAGAAGGCTGGAAAGAAATTGGTGAGGGAGAAAGGGAGCTAGGAGGTGGATGAGGTGGGCAGAACCAGAGAAGAGTCAGGGGTTGGTTGGGTTGGCTTCCGCCTCTGATAAGGTCGGTCAAGATGTCTTCCCAAGACTCCCGGGAGGGTGGAGGAGGGAGGTCCCCCAGGTATCTGCGGGACCTGTGCAGACAGCTGGGGACACCTGGGCACATCTGCAGAGACGGGGATGACTCTGGAAGTCTTATGGAAACTCAGTTCATCTGATGACACCTCATCCCTCTAGTTGATATATTTACTGAGGCAAAGAGGAGACAGACACACAGCAGGAACCAGAACATTATACAGCAGTTCTGTGCAGTATATGCATGTGCAACACCTGGGTATCTTTATTTGAAAACATTTCGCCAGCCATTGATGAAACGTTGACGAAACTTCTTCAAATTAAGATACTCAAGTGTTGTAGATAAATGATATTATTATGAAGATTGATGACTGATTACATCAACTCCAGGTTGAGGGACTGATTACCTCAAACCTCTTCTGATCTTCACCATTCTTCTTTTATTGGACTGATGAAGCCACTGTGTGACGAAACGTTTCCACAAAAAAGATACCAGTGTTGCACATGTGTCGAACTATAACCAGGTGTTGCATGTGTCATATTTATCATCTTGTATATTGTGTCAATTTTGACATTCAACAGGCGCACGCACGGACGAGCGCATGTGCGCACGCACTTTCTATATAGCAGTATATAAAATATTAGCAGGTTAAAAATAGCAATGTTCATTACAAAAAATTTTAATGTCAACGACAGTAAATGATTCACCTAAAATGTCAGAGTTTAACACACACACACACACACACACACACACACACACACACACACACACACCGCTGGTGAAAATGCACACTTTTTCCGGTATGACCATGGTCTGACATGTTGAAAAGTGGGTCACAGTGGCACGCCACATGCGGCACAGAGGTGCATCTCTGCAAGTGTCCACGTATGAAGTGCACAGAGGTATCTACGTGATGAAGGGGGCACTAAATCAGTGTCCTGGACACCTCTCTCAGGACATACGATGAAGTTGAAAATTAAGATACACATGCAACAGTTGCACATATGTCTTAACCTTTATCTTGTTGATATTTTATACCATTTTCAACAGTACTGTCAGACGCTGCAGCACAACGGTATCTTGGTACAGAGAATATCCTCCATTTTTCATCGCGTATCTTCTAGTTATGAGTGAGAAGGGTTGGATCCCAGAGGGACCTGCCTTCTTACTTCTCCTGGTGGATCACGTCCCCTACAACGTCTTCGAGATCTCCCACTTCACCTTCGACAGTATTTAAGACTCCGTTCTCATGCTTCATATTAATATCTTTTCAGACCATGGAGCTGAGCTCTTCTGCAGGCTGAGGGACTCACCACCTTAAATACTTTTTCTTCAAGGCTGATGGCCTGATTATATCATCTTAATTTCATTTGCACTTGTCCCTTTATTTGACTGAAGAAGCCTATTGTGTAGGCGAAACGTTTCATAAATAAGGATACCCAACTGCTGCACGGGTCTTAATCTTAGGCCTGTAATGAAAGGTTTAAAAAACCATTCATCACAACTGTCAGACACTGCAACATCATGGGATCTTGATACAAAGAATTCTTCAAAACTTGTCCAACCTTTGGACGAAGACCTACTTACACTAGTGGATGGTACCACTATGACCCCGCCTC
The DNA here is from genome assembly GCF_038502225.1 of Cherax quadricarinatus. Classification (NCBI taxonomy): domain Eukaryota; kingdom Metazoa; phylum Arthropoda; class Malacostraca; order Decapoda; family Parastacidae; genus Cherax; species Cherax quadricarinatus. The sequence continues at coordinate 18,904,266 of NC_091315.1, forward strand.
CTCTTGCTTCGCCTCACCTGACTACAGTATATAAGCCACGTCTGCTGCCCTATGCTGTACATTCTACAAGACTGATGGATTGAACACACCGACTCCAGGCTGAGGGACTGATTACCTCAAACTCCTCCTTTCCTTATACCTTTCTGCTTTGTATTGGACTGATGAAGCCACTGTATGGCGAAACGTTTCCTGAATAAAGATTCCCATATGTTTCATAAGCTTCTCAATCTTTAACCTTAGGCCTGCCTAGCATGAACCAGTAGGCCTGCTGCAGTGCTCCTTTTTTATGTTACGTTCTTATATCCCAGTCTGTGTCAGATACGAGGATGAGGAAAAGAATGGGGGGGGGGGGAGGTGAGTATTGTGCCTTGTGGAACAGAGCCTTTCACTGTGAAAATTGAGACACATGTGCAACATCTGGGTATCTTTATTGTAGACGTTTCGCCATCCAGTGGCTTTATCAATACAAATTCTAGGACATAATTTGAAGACAGTAGAACTACATACAAAAGATGAAGTAATCAGTCCCTCAGCCTTCGAGTTGGTGTGAAGAGCACCGTAAATTCCTTTTACACGCCTTTTTTGCGCCGTTACACCATTGTCACATTTATCAGAGGCTTTGGCAGTGTCTAAACTACATCTACATTTTGTTTGCCAGGGCTTCCAAGACCATGACATAATGTGATGTAAATGATTTAGAAAACCGACAAGTTGAAGAATGAGACACTTGTGCAACATTTGTGAATCTTTATTGCGCAATAAAGATCCCAAAATGTTGCACAAGTGTGTCATTCTTCAAGATGTCATAGAGGTCCAGTTGTTGCGAGAAGCAGGAACGACCTGCTCTCAACCCTTGCTGACTTGCGTTCTTCCAAGTCTTGCGAATCCATATGGTTTGCGATTTTACTTCTTAACACTCTTTCAAAAAGTCTTAAATGTGGGCCGTTAGTGCTATCGATCCTCATCTATCTAGCACTCCGCAGACGGAGGATTAAGCCTCCACCACGTCTTGCGCTGAATGACCCACATGGGTTTAGGACTCAACATGAATTGTAATTATTATTTGTTGCCAGCTTTGTGGAGTAACTTACATCAGTTGTTTTAAACAGCTTTGGGGTAACCTCCTTGTCTAGGTTACCTCACTGTACAATGTTCGTCATAGGGGTTTCTTGAAGTTATTCATAAATATGGAATTCCATGAGTCTGGCTTTTTCGAAGTCAAATGGTGTTATGGTTATGTTGGAAATTTTGGACATGTTGGCAAAGTTTTGAGTCTCATTCATTCGGATTAACGACTTGAGTATTTCTCTTATTTCTCTGCTTTTGTCAGTGTAAGTTTCATTTTGTTTAAGCAAGGACCTGATACTGGATAAGATTTTTGCCCTGGATTTTGCATATGAGAAGAAGTATTTTTTTTTCAATTTCATTAATTGCTGTTAGCTCCTTCTATCTTTCCTGGACTGTATGTGATTCATTTATGGTCATTATATTCTATTTCTCTAGCCAGTTTCCTTCCCAACTTCAGACAGTCTAGCACTCTTAAGAAATTCTTTGGTTCTTCATCTTCACCTATAGTGGGAGCATCTGTCTCTCTCTCTCTCTCTCTGTCTCTCTCTGTCTCTGTCTCTCTCTCTCTCTCTCTCTCTCTCTCTCTCTCTCTCTCTCTCTCTCTCTCTCTCTCTCTCTCTCTCTCTCTCTCTCTCTCTCTCTCTTTCTAATTTTAGATTACATATTCTCTTCTTTTTATTTAGTTTTATGTTCACTGGGCCTACTTTCAGTGCTCCAGAGTCGACCCTCTCTAAGCACCGGTTTGGATCCATGTTTTTCAACATATCTTCCAGCATATTTCATTAAGGGCATGATTTATTTGATCCCAGTTGATGTTGTTGTTGTTAAAGTAGAATTTGGTGACATTTTCATGACTATTATGTTTTGCTGCTCATGACCTGTGTACATGTACGTAGGTCTGAACTTCGTGTAGGTTGTGGTCTGAGTTTACCGTCTCCCACACTTGTACAGCACATTAAATCATTGTTCCTGAATATATGGTAAAGTGTGTGTGTGTGTGTGTGTGTGTGTGTGTGTGTGTGTGTGTGTTTGTGTGTGTGTTTGTGTGTGTGTTTGTGTGTGTGTGTGTGTGTGTGTGTGTGTGTGTGTGTGTGTGTGTGTGTGTGTGTGTGTGTGTGTGTGTGTGTATTCACCTATTTATGGTTGCAGGGGTCAATTTATAGCTTCTGGTCCCGCGGCTTCGCTGATCGCTAAGTCCACTCTCACTCTCTCTCTCCTCCAAGAGTTTTATCGTTGTGTGTGTCTGTGTGTATCTACCAATTTTTGGTTGCAGGGGTCGATTCACAGCTCCTGGCCCCGCCTCTTCACTGCTGTGTGTATGTTACACATGGATTCATACATTTTCATAATTTTGCTAATTTCCGTCATGGTTGGCTTGTGTGCGTCTCCAATAACTTTTAAAGCCAATACCGAAAGAGGTTTTTGATTAAAATTTTCCATCGCAAGAGAAATATTCGTCTCCCAATTTTCGGAATGACTTTCTTTTGGTTCCTTGTGTGTTTGTTCTGTCTAGTGAAGGTTTTTACTTGTTGTTCTTGTTCGGTGTTCAATCTGACGCCCAGTTCTTGGTGACCCGGTGGTCTGGTGGCTAAAGCTCCCGCTTCACACACGGAGGGCCCGGGTTCGATTCCCGGCGGGTGGAAACATTTGACACGTTTCCTTACACCTGTTGTCCTGTTCACCTAGCAGCAAATAGGTACCTGGGTGTTAGTCGACTGGTGTGGGTCGCATCCTGGGGGACAAGATTAAGGACCCCAATGGAAATAAGTTAGACAGTCCTCGATGACGCACTGAATTTCTTGGGTTATCCTGGGTGGCTAACCCTCCGGGGTTAAAAATCCGAACGAAATCTTATCTTATCTTATCTTATCTTATCTTCTTCTTGTCATTGTTCTCATATTTCTGTTTTTTTTTATCTGTTGAAGAACACTGTTGTTCTTCTTTGACATTATGTTTTCTGAACGTATTTTTAAAACTTGATGGACATCACATACATGATACATAGTGTAAACTTCAACTTCTTTATTGCCTGTTGTGGGTGTTGTGCACTGAGGGCACTGTTGTGGGTGTTGTGCACTGAGGGCACTGTTGTGGGTGTTGTGCACTGAGGGCACTGTTGTGGGTGTTGTGCACTGAGGACACTGTTGTGGGTGTTGTGCACTGAGGGCACTGTTGTGGGTGTTGTGCACTGAGGGCACTGTTGTGGGTGTTGTGCACTGAGGGCACTGTTGTGGGTGTTGTGCACTGAGGGCACTGTTGTGGGTGTTGTGCACTGAGGGCACTGTTGTGGGTGTTGTGCACTGAGGACACTGTTGTGGGTGTTGTGCACTGAGGGCACTGTTGTGGGTGTTGTGCACTGAGGACACTTGTGGGTGTTGTGCACTGAGGACACTTGTGGGTGTTGTGCACTGAGGACACTGTTGTGGGTGTTGTGCACTGAGGACACTTGTGGTGTTGTGCACTGAGGACACTTGTGGGTGTTGTGCACTGAGGACACTGTTGTGGGTGTTGTGCACTGAGGGCACAGTTGTGGGTGTTGTGCACTGAGGGCACTGTTGTGGGTGTTGTGCACTGAGGGCACTGTTGTGAGTGTTGTGCACTGAGGACACTGTTGTGGGTGTTGTGCACTGAGGGCACTGTTGTGGGTGTTGTGCACTGAGGGCACTGTTGTGGGTGTTGTGCACTGAGGACACTTGTGGGTGTTGTGCACTGAGGACACTTGTGGGTGTTGTGCACTGAGGACACTGTTGTGGGTGTTGTGCACTGAGGGCACTGTTGTGGGTGTTGTGCACTGAGGGCACTGTTGTGGGTGTTGTGCACTGAGGGCACTGTTGTGGGTGTTGTGCACTGAGGGCACTGTTGTGGGTGTTGTGCACTGAGGGCACTGTTGTGGGTGTTGTGCACTGAGGGCACTGTTGTGGGTGTTGTGCACTGAGGACACTTGTGGGTGTTGTGCACTGAGGACACTTGTGGGTGTTGTGCACTGAGGACACTGTTGTGGGTGTTGTGCACTGAGGGCACTGTTGTGGGTGTTGTGCACTGAGGACACTGTTGTGGGTGTTGTGCACTGAGGACACTTGTGGGTGTTGTGCACTGAGGACACTTGTGGGTGTTGTGCACTGAGGACACTGTTGTGGGTGTTGTGAACTGAGGACACTGTTGTGGGTGTTGTGAACTGAGGACACTGTTGTGGGTGTTGTGCACTGAGGACACTGTTGTGGGTGTTGTGCACTGAGGGCACTGTTGTGGGTGTTGTGCACTGAGGGCACTGTTGTGGGTGTTGTGCACTGAGGGCACTGTTGTGTGTGTTGTGCACTGAGGGCACTGTTGTGGGTGTTGTGCACTGAGGACACTTGTGGGTGTTGTGCACTGAGGACACTGTTGTGGGTGTTGTGCACTGAGGGCACTGTTGTGGGTGTTGTGCACTGAGGACACTGTCGTGGGTGTTGTGCACCGAGGACGCTGTCGTGGGTGTTGTGCACCGAGGACGCTGTCGTGGGTGTTGTGCACCGAGGGCACTGCTGTGGGTGTTGTGCACCGAGGGCACTGTTGTGGGTGTTGTGCACCGAGGGCACTGATGTGGTTGTTGTGCACCGAGGGCACTGTTGTGGGTGTTGTGCACCGAGGGCGCTGATGTGGGTGTTGTGCACCGAGGGCACTGTTGTGGGTGTTGTGCACCGAGGGCACTGTTGTGGGTGTTGTGCACCGAGGGCACTGTTGTGGGTGTTGTGCACCGAGGGCGCTGTTGTGGGTGTTGTGCACCGAGGGCGCTGTTGTGGGTGTTGTGCACCGAGGGCGCTGTTGTGGGTGTTGTGCACCGAGGGCGCTGTTGTGGGTGTTGTGCACCGAGGGCGCTGTTGTGGGTGTTGTGCACCGAGGGCGCTGTTGTGGGTGTTGTGCACCGAGGGCACTGTTGTGGGTGTTGTGCACCGAGGACACTGTTGTGGGTGTTGTGCACCGAGGGCACTGTTGTGGGTCTTGTGCACCGAGGACACTGTTGTGGGTCTTGTGCACTGAGGGCACTGTTGTGGGTGTTGTGCAATGATGGCACTTTTGTGGGTGTTGTGCACCGAGGGCACTGTTGTGGGTGTTGTGCACCGAGGGCACTGTTGTGGGTGTTGTGCACCGAGGGCACTGTTGTGGGTGTTGTGCACCGAGGGCACTGTTGTGGGTGTTGTGCACCGAGGGCACTGTTGTGTTAGTGTTCAAGAAATGTTCAAGATTTCCTGAACACCCATAATTAACACTCCCACAGTGAACTTCCACATTGTGAACACCCACAGTGAACACCCCCACAATGAACACCCACAGTCAACTCACACAGTGAACACCCACACAATGAACATTCATTCTCTGAGCACCTACCATGTGAGCACCTACCATGTGAGCACCTACCATGTGAGCACCTACCATGTGAGCACCTACCATGTGAGCACCTACCATGTGAGCACCTACCATGTGAGCACCTACCATGTGAGCACCTACCATGTGAGCACCTACCATGTGAGCACCTACCATGTGAGCACCCACCCATTTGATACAGCTGTAACTTGACTGCTACATATATAATCTGACTGGTACAGTTGTAAGCTGGTTGATATTTCTGTAAGCTGGTTGATACCGCTGTAACCTGACTGGTACATTTGTAACCTGACTGGTACAGTTGTAACCCGGTTAATATGGTTGTAAGCTGGGTTATACAGCTGTAACCTGACTGATACAGCTGTAAGCTGGCTGATATAGCTATAAGCTGGTTGACAAAGCTATAAGCTTGTTGAAACAGTTGTATTCGGGTGATAAAGACGTCAAAAAGAGTGGGTAGATTTCAAGTGTGTGACGGGGAAGTTGCAAGGTGGTTGATGTGTGACGGGGAAGTTGCTAGGTGGTTGATGTACGGATGAGAATTGACAGATATCTGTAAGCTTATTAAGAGATCGCTGTCAGCTTGATGATAGACAATTGTAACTTACATAATTGACGATTGTGTACTGGTTGAGGGACACTTGTGTGTTGGTAGATGGTCGTAGGTTTGTTAATGAATTGTGAGGTGTTGACACAACAGTTGTGAGGTGTTGACACAACAGTTGTGAAGCGTTGACACACAGTTGTGAAGTGTTGACACAGTTGTGAAGTGTTGACACACAATTGTGAGGTGACACACAGTCGTGAGGTGTTGACACACAGTTGTGAGGTGCTGATACACAGTTGTGAGGTGTAGATACACAGTTGTGAGGTGTAGACACACATTTGTGAAGTGTTGACACACAGTTGTGAGGTGTTGACACATAGTTGTGAAGTGTTGACACAATTGTGAGGTGTTGACACACAATTGTGAGGTGTTGACACATAGTTGTGAAGTGACACAGTTGTGAGGTGTTAACACACAGTTGTGAGGTCACACAGTTGTGAGGTGTTGACGCACAGTTGTGAGGTGTTGACACACTGAGGTTGTCACACAGTTGTGAGGGGTTGGCACAGTTGTGAGGTTGTCACACAGTTGTGAGGTGTTGACACACAGTTGTGAGGTCACGCAGTTGTGAGGTTGTCACACAGTTGAGGGGTTGACACACAGTTGTGAGGTTGACACACAGTTGTGAGGGGTTGACACACAGTTGTGAGGGGTTGACAGTTGTGAGGTTGACACACAGTTGTGAGGGGTTGACAGTTGTGAGGGGTTGTCACGCAGTTGTGAGGGGTTGACACACAGTTGTGAGGTTGACACACAGTTGTGAGGGGTTGACACACAGTTGTGAGGTTGACACACAGTTGTGAGGGGTTGACACAGTTGTGAGGTTGACACACAGTTGTGAGGTTGACACACAGTTGTGAGGGGTTGACACACAGTTGTGAGGTTGACACAGTTGTGAGGTTGACACAGTTGTGAGGTAGTGAGGATAATAGGTACCCGCGTGTCTCAGGTGGTATGTTGTTGTTTGTTAATGATGCATAAATAACTCGGTCGACCAGGTCAGAGAGTTCTTGTCAGACCATATCTGTCAGCCCATCTCTCAGGCCATCTCTGTCAGACCATGTCTGTCAGCCCATGTCAGTATTAAATGACGTGTGTGATGGAGATCTCACTGAGGGACGTTTGGAAGTGTTCTTACAGCTGCCTCCACTGTGAAAAATACCTGAGAAATTGGCTCCACTGTCACCCCTCTCCCATTAGCACTTTCTCCCCTCCCCTGGAGAGTTTACCTGGAGAGAGTTCCGGGGGTCAACGCCCCCGCGGCCCGGTCTGTGACCAGGCCTCCTCGTAGCACCTTTCTCCCCTCCCCTTAGCACTTTTCTCCCATCCCCTTAGCACCTTCGCCTTTCCCCTTGGCACACACCTCTTCCCCTAGTGGCGCATTTCTTCCCTTAGAACACCGCCTCTCTTAGACCATCCCCCTTACCTAGAACCCTTCCCTACAGAACACTCCTCTTCCCTCCCCATTATACACTTCTATCCCTTTGACACCTTCCTCTCCCATACCTTTGACACCTTCGCCTTTCCCCTTGGCACACACCTCTTCCCCTAGTGGCGCATTTCTTCCCTTAGAACACCGCCTCTCTTAGACCATCCCCCTTACCTAGAACCCTTCCCTACAGAACACTCCTCTTCCCTCCCCATTATACACTTCTATCCCTTTGACACCTTCCTCTCCCATACCTTTGACACCTTCCTCTCCTTGACACCATCCTCTCCCCTCTCCTTGACACCATCCTCTCCCCTCTCCTTGACACCATCCTCTCCCCTCTCATTGACACCTTCCTCTCCCCTCTCCTTGACACCTTCCTTGACACCATCCTCTCCCCTCTCCTTGACACCATCCTCTCCCCTCTCCTTGACACCATCCTCTCCCCTCTCCTTGACACCATCCTCTCCCCTCTCCTTGACACCATCCTCTCCCCTCTTCTTGACACCATCCTCTCCCCTCTTCTTGACACCATCCTCTCCCCTCTTCTTGACACCATCCTCTCCCCTCTCCTTGACACCATCCTCTCCCCTCTCCTTGACACCATCCTCTCCCCTCTCCTTGACACCATCCTCTCCCCTCTTCTTGACACCATCCTCTCCCCTCTTCTTGACACCATCCTCTCCCCTCTCCTTGACACCATCCTGTCCCCTCTCCTTGACACCATCCTCTCCCCTCTTCTTGACACCATCCTCTCCCCTCTCCTTGACACCATCCTCTCCCCTCTCCTTGACACCATCCTCTCCCCTCTCCTTGACACCATCCTCTCCCCTCTCCTTGACACCATCCTCTCCCCTCTCCTTGACACCATCCTCTCCCCTCTCCTTGACACCATCCTCTCCCCTCTCCTTGACACCTTCAGTGACAGGTGATGGTCGAGGTATGTGAAGCTGGCGTCTTGCTCATACTCCCCCTACCCCCTCTCTCCCCTTTTCCCCCTCTCCGCCCTCTCTCCCCCTTCCACCTCTTCTCCCCTTCTCCCTTTCTTCTCATCTTCCCCCTCCTCCTTCCCCCTGGGCAGGGAAAGTTAGCTCTACTGAAATGATAGCAACGTCCACGAAGAGAATGAGGAGAGGAAGTCTCCTAGCCTGAGCTGGGAGACTTTAGTGTCAGCCTGAGCTGGGAGACTTCAGTAGTGTCAGCCTGAGCTGGGAGACTTCAGTAGTGTCAGCCTGAGCTGGGAGACTTCAGTAGTGTCAGCTTGAGCTAGGAGACTTCAGTAGTGTCAACCTGAGCTGGGAGACTTCAGTAGTGTCAACCTGATCTGGGAGACTTCAGTAGTGTCAACCTGACCTGGGAGACTTCAGTAGTGTCAACCTGACCTGGGAGACCTCAGTAGTGTCAGCTTGAGCTAGGAGACTTCAGTAGTGTCAACCTGATCTGGGAGACTTCAGTAGTGTCAACCTGAGCTGGGAGACCTCAGTAGTGTCAACCTGACCTGGGAGACTTCAGTAGTGTCAACCTGACCTGGGAGACTTCAGTAGTGTCAACCTGACCTGGGAGACTTCAGTAGTGTCAGCTTGATCTAGGAGACTTCAGTAGTGTCAACCTGATCTGGGAGACTTCAGTAGTGTCAACCTGACCTGGGAGACCTCAGTAGTGTCAACCTGACCTGGGAGACTTCAGTAGTGTCAACCTGACCTGGGAGACTTCAGTAGTGTCAACCTGAGCTGGGAGACTTCAGTAGGGTAATGCGGGTATAGTCAAGTATCCCAGTAAGAGATCATCAGCTACGACAGCTGGAAATGTCTGCTTCCAGCAGAGCTGGAGTTACTATCACGTGGGAATTACCATCTCTCACGATGACCTATCCCATCCACAAGACAAATGGAATTTTTATGAAGACATCTCCATCATCCCAGAGCGAGGGCGAGAGAAATAATACAGAGGAGACAGAGAAAAGGGAAGGAGGGAAGAGAAATATGGATGTCATAATATGTATGACCGTGTACAAACATTATCTCTCGGTCCACAGCAGGATTCGAACCTGCACACTATGAATCAGTGCGCAGAACTTAACCACACAGCCTGACCTCTGGGATCCAGCTGTGAGCTGAGAGATAAATGTTTGTAAATAATTTCGCTCGTGTGCGAGTGGTTAAGCATATATGTGACTGTTGATAGAGAAGAGGAGGGAGGAGTGAGAGAGAAATTTCGATAGGGAAGATGAAGGTAGTCTCCCCCAGGGAGGATGTGAAGGTAGTCTCCCCCAGGGAGTGGGAGGATGATACTGGAGGAAATCAATGTTTGCAGCGCCAATGTAAACATCATCATCATTGGCTGCAAGAACCTGGCTGTAAACATTACTGACCGGATGTTCACGGACAGACAGACAGACAGTGATGGATAGTCTGTAGAGGGTGGTGGTGTGGGTGAGGTAATGAGTGGGTGGTTTGTGGAGATAGAGGGGAAGGAGAGGTAAGAGAGAGGGGAAGGGAATGGGAGAGGGTAGTATGTAAGAGTCAAGTCAGCCCGCTTCTTGGGACGGGTTATGAACAGGTGTTGGGGGTACCTGGGATGACGGAACAGGTGTTGGATGGCCGCACTGAGGCGCTGGAACAGGTGTTGAATGGCCACACTGAGGCACTGGAACAGGTGTTGGATGGCCACACTCAGGCGCTGGAACAGGTGTCGGATGGCCACACTCAAGCGCTGGAGCAGGTGTCGGATGGCCACACTGAGGTGCTGGAACAAGAAGATGGCAGCAGCTCCTGGATCTCTAGTAGTGTTGATCCTGGAACGCAGTTCATTGAGGAGGCTTGTTGACCGTGTACTCCAGGGTACAAGGTTCTGAGTCCATTGAAACAAAGTAATGTTAGTGGCCCAGTCACCGTGTTTGTTCTGTTTAGATTCTTCACTCTGACCTCCAGCAGTTACCAAACAAGGTCTCCCGTGTTCCCTGTGGAGCTCCACGCAATCCTAACTATTCTTGTCATGTTAGCTGGCTAAGTTGCATCTTGGCTCAACATGGGCTTTGATTTCCAGTGTGCACTTCTTGCCCTGGTTCAGTCTGCTTCTGTTCACTCTGTGGCCCAAAACATCGAGGAGTGGTTAGCCCTTCTCCCTGGGTACAAGGCTGTGGAGTTGTGTTGGTGCCTGGGCCGGGTTGGTATCCCGGGAAATAAAAAGGCAGATGCTGAGGCGTAGGCTGTTATAAAAAGCTTTGCCTTATTGTGACTTAATGAGCAGGAGGTGGGTGTCTGGCGACCCTCCTTCAATAAGAATAGTCACTTGGAACGACTCTATTGTTGAGTATTGGACACGCATCTTACTCCACACCCACCTGTTTACAGATGCTCCTGATTACCCCCCTCCCCCATGTCTGTGTAGCTTGATGTGTGCAGCTGACTTAGGAACACATTTTAACTGTTTGCCTACGACTTGGGCCTTTCGTTTTTTTTTTATAATTACCGGGATGCCTGTAGGGACCTCTCGGAAGTTTGGGAGTCTTTTACCATTACTAGTTTAATGGAATATTTAAATGATGCTTGTTGTGTTTATGTTGTGTGATAGTTTTTTTTTTTCATTCATGTTACTAGTTTTTATTTGTTAATTTAATCTTGGATATTATTGTGTGTGTGTATATTTTTGTATTGCCTAGACTGCTGAATGATCAACCAGGTCAAAGTGATCTCAAAACTACGTACCTACCCTGTGATCAGCAGCACCCCCTTGTTGCCCAACAGTAGAGTAGTTATAGGTGTCGCCCAGAGTAGATAAGCAGGTATAGTTGTACACCAGTAGTCTGTCATTCTTCCAGGGATACATTGAAATCCCAGCAGAGTGGTTAACAGGATTACCGGGATTGCAAGATACAAAGGACCGGGGTTCTTTCTAAGACGGCTGTCAGCTGTAGCAAGGCCCTTGGATTTTGTTGATTTCATTGTCTTTCATGTCAGCTTGCAGAGTTTACATCATGCAGACCACCTTAGTCAGCATTCATCTTAATGAAAATATAGTGATATTCAGTGGGAATAGGAAGAGCGAGGAGAGCCACTGCGGACGGGGGACCTCAGGGTCAAGATATGTACCCACTGCCGAGATTGGAACTGTGTCGTGGATGCTGCGAGACTCTGACACATTGACGAGTGAGGAGCATTATATTTTTATTAAATGAAATTGTATACATCAGTGTGCTGCTGAGGTATACAGCAGCAGTGTGCTGCTGAGGTATATAGCAATAGTGTGCTGCTGAGGTATATAGCAATAGTGTGCTGGTTGAGGGTACAGCAGCAGCAAGGTGTGCTGAGGGTTTCAGCAGCAGTGTGCCGTTGGAGGATACAGCAGCAGTGGCTGAGGATAGAGCAACAGTGTGCTGCTGAGGCATATAGCAATAGTGTGCCGCTGAGGTATATAGCACAGTGTGCTGTTGAGGTATACAGTTGTGCTGGGTTGAGCAGTGTGTGTTGCTGAGATATACAGCAGCAGTGTGCTGCTGAGGTATACAGCAGCAGTGTGCTGCTGAGGTATATAGCAATAGTGTGCTGCTGAGGTATATAGCAATAGTGTGCTGCTGAGGTATACAGCAGCAGTGTGCTGCTGAGGTATACAGCAGCAGTGTGCTGCTGAGGTATACAGCAGCAGTGTGCTGCTGAGGTATACAGCAGCAGTGTGCTGCTGAGGTATACAGCAGCAGTGTGCTGCTGAGGTATACAGCAGCAGTGTGCTGCTGAGGTATACAGCAGCAGTGTGCTGCTGCTGATGTTTCCCATGTCATATTCCATTCCGCCGGATGGGTCTCGAATGAGCCCCATCCGGTATTGAAATGTGTCAATCTTTGCTAGTTGTAGGGGAGGGTTGTGTGTGTGGGGCTGAGGTGAGGAAGTGTGGGGGTGTGGGAGGTATATCCTGGGGAATGAATGGTAATGGGAACAATGTATGAAAAGGTGGGGAAGGCGGGGACAGTGCTGAGACATCTCCTCGTCAATTATTGTGGGAACCACTATGAGAGGCTGGCGGAATGATGGAGATAAAACAGCGTTCCCTTAACTCTTGCTGCACCTGCAACTTCTGGAAGGTGGTGGAGGAAGAGCTGAACGAAGACGGAGTGGGGGGAGAGGAGGAGAGGATTTTGGTTCCATCTCCATTGTTGGGAATGGAGGCGGTACTATGGAGTGTTATTGTGACATAAGGTTCTATTTTCTCTCTCTCTCTCTCTCTCTCTCTCTCTCTCTCTCTCTCTCTCTCTCTCTCTCTCTCTCTCTCTCTCTCTCTCTCTCTCTCCCCCTGTCCCTCTCCCTCCTCTCCCCCTCCCTCCCCCTCCCTCCTCCCCTCCCCTCCCCTCCCCTCCCTCCCTCCCTCCCCTCCCTCCCCTCCCCTCCCCTCCCCTCCTCCCCTCCCTCCCTCCCTCCCTCCCTCCCTCCTCCCTCCCTCCTCCCTCCTCCCTCCCTCCCTCCCTCCCCTCCCTCCCTCCCCTCCCTCCCTCCCTCCCTCCTCCCCTCCCTCCCTCCCCTCCCCTTCCTCCCCTCCCTCCCTACCCTCCCTCCTTCCCCTCCCTCCCTCCCTCCCTCCCCTCCTCCGTCCTCCCCCTCCTCCCTCCGTCCATCCCCCTCCCTCCCCTCCCCCCTCCCTCCCTCCCCCTCCCTCCCCTGCCCTTGCTCCCAGTAGTCATGACTATTCCTGTCCACCCCTGACCTCTCTGCCACCCGAGTGGGTGTGTGGGCTGCAGGGCAGCCTTTATCAGTCCACACACACATCATCACGTGTAGTCAGTGGGGTGTGAGAGTGGTGCACTACCATGAGGGGTGTGAGTGGGGTGCACTACCATGAGGGGTGTGAGAGTGGTGCACTACCATGAAGGGTGTGAGAGTGGCACACTACCATGAGGGGTGTGAGAGTGGTGAACTACCATGAGGGGTGTGAGAGTGGTGCACTACCATGAGGGGTGTGAGAGTGGTGCACTACCATGAGGGGTGTGAGAGTGGTGCACTACCATGAAGGGTGTGAGAGTGGTGCACTACCATGAAGGGTGTGAGAGTGGTGCACTACCATGAGGGGTGTGAGAGTGGTGCACTACCATGAGGGGTGTGAGAGTGGTGCACTACCATGAGGGGTGTGAGAGTGGTGCACTACCATGAGGGGTGTGAGAGTGGTGCACTACCATGAGGGGTGTGAGAGTGGTGCACTACCATGAGGGGTGTGAGAGTGGTGCACTACCATGAGGGGTGTGAGAGTGGTGCACTAACATGAGGGGTGTGAGAGTGGTGTACTACCATGAGGGGTGTGAGAGTGGTGCACTACCATTAGGGGTGTGAGAGTGGTGCACTACCATGAAGGGTGTGAGAGTGGTGCACTACCATGAGGGGTGTGAGAGTGGTGCACTACCATTAGGGGTGTGAGAGTGGTGTACTACCATGAAGGGTGTGAGAGTGGTGCACTACCATGAGGGGTGTGAGAGTGGTGCACTAACATGAGAGGTGTGATAGTGGTGCACTAACATAAGGGGTGTGGTAGTGGTGCACTAACATGAGGGGTGTGGTAGTGGTGCACTAACATGAGGGGTGTGGTAGTGGTGCACTAACATGAGAGGTGTGATAGTGGTGCACTAACATAAGGGGTGTGATAGTGGTGCACTAACATAAGGGGTGTGGTAGTGGTGCACTAACATAAGGGGTGTGGTAGTGGTGCACTAACATAAGGGGTGTGGTAGTGGTGCACTAACATGAGAGGTGTGATAGTGGTGCACTAACATAAGGGGTGTGTTAGTGGTGCACTAACATAAGGGGTGTGGTAGTGGTGCACTAACATGAGGGGTGTGAGAGTGGTGCACTAACATGAGAGGTGTGATAGTGGTGCACTACCATGAGGGGTGTGAGAGTGGTGCACTAACACGAGGGGTGTGAGAGTGGTGCACTAACATGAGAAGTGTGATAGTGGTGCACTAACATGAGGGGTGTGATAGTGGTGCACTAACATAAGGGGTGTGGTAGTGGTGCACTAACATAAGGGGTGTGAGAGTGGTGCACTAACATGAGGGGTATGAGAGTCGTGCACTACCATGAGGGGTGTGAGAGTGGTGTACTACCATGAGGGATGTGAGAGTGGCGCACTAACATGAGGGGTGTGAGAGTGGTGCACTAACATTAGGGGTGTGAGAGTGGTGTACTACCATGAGGGGTGTGAGAGTGGCGCACTAACATGAGGGGTGTGAGAGTGGCGCACTAACATGAGGGGGTGTAGAGTGGTGCACTCCACCAGAGGGGGTGTGAGAGTGGTGCACTAACATGAGGGGTGTGAGAGTGGTGTACTACCATGAGGGGTGTGAGAGTGGCGCACTAACATGAGGTGTGTGAGAGTGGCACTAACATATGGAGGGGGTGAGAGTGGTGCACTACCATGAGGGGTGTGAGAGTGGTGTACTACCATGAGGGGTGTGAGAGTGGTGCACTAACATGAGGGGTGTGAGAGTGGTGCACTAACATGAGGGGTGTGAGAGTGGTGCACTACCATGAGGGGTGTGAGAGTGGTGCACTACCATGAGGGGTGTGAGAGTGGTGCACTACCATGAAGGGTGTGAGAGTGGTGCACTACCATGAAGGGTGTGAGAGTGGTGCACTACCATGAAGGGTGTGAGAGTGGTGCACTACCATGAAGGGTGTGAGAGTGGTGCACTACCATGAGGGGTGTGAGAGTGGTGCACTAACATGAGGGGTGTGAGAGTGGTGCACTAACATGAGGGGTGTGAGAGTGGTGTACTACCATGAGGGGTGTGAGAGTGGTGTACTACCATGAGGGGTGTGAGAGTGGTGCACTAACATGAGGGGTGTGAGAGTGGTGCTACACCATGAGGGGGTGTGAGTGGTGTACTACCATGAGGGGTGTAGTGTGGTGCACTAACATGAGGGGTGTGAGAGTGGTGCACTAACATGAGGGGTGTGAGAGTGGTGTACTACCATGAGGGGTGTGAGAGTTGTGCACTAACATGAGGGGTGTGAGAGTGGTGCACTAACATGAGGGGTGTGAGAGTGGTGCACTAACATGAGGGGTGTGAGAGTGGTGCACCTCCTTTAGCCTCTCCTCACAACCATGCCTCCTGCACCACCTCTTGCCTCTCCTCACTCCCCCGCCTCCTGCACCACCATCTCCCTCTCCTCCCTCCCCCGCCTCCTGCACCACCTCCTCTTGCCTCTCCTCCCTCCCCCGCCTCCTGCACCACCTCCTCTTGCCTCTCCTCACAACCATGCCTCCTGCACCACCTCTCTGTAAGTGAATGTCAACAGTAGTTCCTCTGATGCTTAAAAATTCACTTCCTCTCGATTTGTTTTACTTTGAGTGAATACCAGATTCCTGCATCCCGGCGGACCATCTTTCAAAGTTGTACTCGCCGTGTTGTGGGTTCATGGGGTCAAGTTGCCGCTCCCGGCCCCGCATCTCACAAGTGGTTACAATAAATGCCTCCGTTCACAGGTATTGTTGTAACTACTAATGAATCGGTGTATGGAAGTTATTTCCAGCACTTCATGCTTGTAGTTCCACTTCCCAGTCATCCTCCTGCTTAACACAGGAATTTTCGCTATATTTACGACTTTATCATCTGTGCTTATTGTTCTCTCTCTCTCTCTCTCCTCTCTCTCTCCTCTCTCTCTCTCTCTCTCTCTCTCTCTCTCTCGCTCTCTCTCTCTCTCTCTCTCTCTCTTACACAGGGTTTGACAAGGTTAGGTTAAGGTTCCATAGCTTTATTGACAAGCTATTTAGAAGTTAAGAATTCCTAACTTTATTGACAAGCTAAGAGCTGTTACCTACATCAACTCATTTGAAAGCATTTTTATTATTATGAGACATACAAGTAGGGAACAGGATGAAGTTGGAGCCATCTGTGGGCCAGCATTTTCATTTGATTAACTATCTCATTGACATCATAATGCTGTACGAATGTGTTCCAGACTCGAGTCATCCTGGGGATAAATGATCTTAGATGAAGTGATGTTCTTGAGAAAGATACAGCCAAAGTGAAGTTGCTGCTTTCTGCCCGTCTTGCTCTGTTCTCTACTCTGTCAAGCAGTCGCAGATAAGAGGGGGGAGGGCAGGCAAACCAAGAAAGTGGAGCATACTTAAAGTGTGAGCGTACTTGTGCCTCATACAGAATGTTGCAACCCCTACTGTCAAGCAGATGCGAGATACGGCGAAGTGCTGTAAGCTTCTTGGCTACCTTGTTTTCAAGATTTACAACGTGGTTCTTCATGGTCAGTTTGGAGTCAAATTTCACCCCAAGGATATCAACTTTCCCAGGTATCAACACTCCCATTCATACTTACTACTGCTCCGGCATTACCATCATGGTGCCTAGAGACCATCATCATTTGTGTTTTCTCAGGTGCAAATGTTACTTGCCATCTGTTTCCCCAAGCTAATATAGCTCTTAGCTGATGATTGATGTAGCTTAGAGCAGCTGGCATTTCTTCTCTTGGATAAGTAAATTTCAGAGTACAGTCGTCTGCATATGCACTGGATTCTGGGATGAGATGAAGGTCATTGAAGTAGACATTCCATAACAATGGTCCCAGCACACTTCCTTGTGGAGCACTTGCTCCAATAGGATGTCTTACTGATTCTGTTCCATTGAGAACTACCCTTAGAGATCTACCATGAAGGTAATCACCGAGGAGACGTAGCGTAGAGCCTGCAATTCCCAATGCTTGCAGTTTTGCCAAGAGGCTCTGGTGCTACACTCGGTCGAAAGTACCAGCAATGTCCAGTGCTACCACAGAGCTGACATTGGATTCATCCAGTGACTGGTGCCATTTAGTGGAGAGGTTTAACAACAGATCAGCAACAGAATACCCTTTCCTGAAGCCATATTGACGGTCACAAAGTAGTGAGTGGTAGTCAAAAAACTCTGTCATTTGTCTTGAGATTATTGTCTCGAGGATCTTACCAGTGATTGACATTAGTGACACTGATCTGTACCTGCTGATTTCTGCTCTGCTCTTCCTTTTTTGAGCAGGGACTACATTTGCCTCTTTCCACAGAGAAGGCCATTTACACTGTACTAGGCAGTGCTGAAAGATGCGAGTTAGAGGTGCTACTAGCTGGTCTGCACATCTCAGCAATCTTGGGCTCAACTTGTCTGGGCCCACAGCCTTTTCTTGGTCAAGCTATTTAAGAGGTAAATGCACCTCCTCCTGCCTTATTGTTACCACTGACAGTTTTGACACCGTTCTTGCAGTAAAAGTAAAAGTTTCTCTCTCTCTCTCTCTCTCTCTCTCTCTCTCTCTCTCTCTCTCTCTCTCTCTCTCTCTCTCTCTCTCACTCTCTCTCTCTCTCTCTCTCTCCAGGTAAGTTAGGTGGGGTACCTGGAGACCATCGGGTTTGTATCATTTCAGTAGGACCACCAGCACCTGTCTGGTCTTGAAGAATCTGTTAAGGTGTGACAGATGTTAGGAGGCAGGGTAGAGGCCAGAAATGAGTCAGCTCGTAAATGTTCAACTTAAAGATCTTGAATTGATTATCTGTTGATCATGAAGATTGTCGTAGTCACCCCCAAGATGTGAACCTAGTGCTTAAATAAGTTCAGCAGTGTATTGTGTCTCGCAGTGTTATGAACCAGCAGTGTATGTTATATGTTGGTGTTATGGAATCAGGCACATACTACTTGCATCTTTAGCATGAAGATTGGCACTATACCCAGTCTCAAGTGCCAGCAGTGCCCAGTGAAATAACAGCTACCTACCGGGTGCCATAACTGGTGCCCAGTAGCGGAGAGGTTCACCAGGATATCAGCTGCATCGTCAAGATATCAGGTTCACCAAAATATCGCCTTCTCCACAATAGTATTTTTGACCATACAGCTGTGTGTGTGTGTGTGTGTGTGTGTGTGTGTGTGTGTGTAAATGACGTGGTTTGTTGTGAGAATTCTAAATGCTTTTAGTGAGAGCTTTGACGCTGGTTCGTAGTGCCTGGTATTCAACATGATGGACGTAGTGTTGAACCTCACTGCTAGGCTGCACATAGGATGGGCATATCTCCTAAAGCACGTACCGTCTCTTACATAGCTGTAAGAACGTAGGTACCTGGAGGTTGATTGTTGTTAGTCCCATCTTGCGGGACGGTGTAAAAAGTCAACTCGTTGAAAATAAGCAACATTTATTTCGTTATCGTGGGTTACCATCCCTCGGGGTTAATAATCTAAATAAAGCCTTTTTCGTCTTCAGTTCTGTTGTCTAGTTATGGCCGATGTGTATCTGGATTTGTTGGGTGTATATCTCTGTACAGATTCAGTATACGGATAGTTTATTTTAATGCCTCCCTTCGCTCTTCACTCTCTTTTCTATCTCTTGTCCCACTAAAACTACTTTCCCTACTTTCTACTACCACTACTACTTCTACAAATACTTCCACTACCAGTCTTATCACTACCACCACTACTTTTTCTTCCTCTCTTGGTCCCGTCCCTGTCCCGCTCGCCTATATGTACTGGCTCCCTCACTCTTTTGTGTTAGTGTGACTTGTAAATTGTCCAGATCGGACCGAAACGTCATCAGCTTCTCTCTCCAATGTGCGTGTTATTTGTGTATTGAGGATCGTTAACTGGTGGTGGTTAACAGGTTACGTGCAACCTTAATGACCATAGTGTATCGCCAAGCTTTAAACCCCATTCATCAGCCAACCTGGATTTAGATCTTGTACATTGTCGTATAAGAGAGATAAATTACGTTTTACGAGGTCACAGGTGCCACCAGAGCACCTGGAGGCATCTTGAGCTGTTAGGTCACATGAGTTCAGCTGCTTCCAGGTTGGATGGAGGTGGATGACGGTAATGTGTGGGTGTGTGTGTCGGGTCCAGAGGTTGACTGTGTGTGTAGTCACGAGATGTCGAGCATGAGGCCTCCTTCACGCTGTCAGTACTCAACACTGCTACCTTTGATATACCTTTGAAGAGTTTCAAGAGTTTCACTACTCGGGGAGCCCTACCATGGGCCGGGTTCGTCTGGTGCTTGCCTGGTCAACCAGGCTGTTGCTGTTGGAGGCCCACTGCCCCACATATCCATCACAGCCTGGTTGATCTGGCACCTGGTGAAGATACTTGTCCAGTTTCCTCTTGAAGGCTTCTACACTTGTTTCAGCCGTGTTTCTGATATCTTCTGGTAAGATGTTCAATAGTCTGGGACCCCGAATGTTGTTCCAACCGCATCCCTTCTCCTCACTGGGTTTATTTTGCACTTCCTCCCATATCTCTCACTCCAGTATGTTGTTATGGCAGTGTACAGATTTGGGACCAAGCCCTCGAATACTTTCCAGGTATATATTATCACGTATCTCTCTGTCCTCCTCTCTAGTGTGTACAAGTTCAAGACCTGAAGGCGTTCCCAGTAATTTAAGTGCTTTACTGGCTCAGTGTGAGCCGTAAACGATCTCTGTATTTGTTCCAGCTCAGATATTTCTCCTGCTTTGAACGGGGCCGTCAGCACTGAGCAATATTCTCAATGAGGGAGCACTAGCGATTTGAAGTGTCACCACTGACATTATTTCCTGGCTGTCGTGATCTTTGTCTTGTTATGGTCTTTAAAAGAAAGGTCATTTGACATAATTATTCCCAGGTCTTTTACGTGTTCCTTTCATTTTATTTGGTGACCCTCTTGAGTTTTGTATATAGTGTTCCTTTTGAGTTCTTCATTCTTTCCATACCTAAGCACCTGGAACTTATCACCGTTGAACTTCATGTTCTCCACTGCCCACTGGAAAGCCCTGATTATGTCTTCTTGTAATTTTTCAGTGTCCTCTACCGTAGTGACTTTCATGCTTATTTTAGTGTCATCTGCAAATGATGATACAGAAGTGTGACTGGTATTTTTATCTGTCTGCCATGAGGATGATAAATAGCAGACGTGCCAAGACAGTGCCTTGGGGCACTGAGCTTTTTACCTCTTGCTCTGCTACTACTTTTTGTGTTCTGTGTATTAGGAAGCCGAAAATCCATATGCCTGCTTTCTCCGTAATGCACATGGCTCTCATTTTGTGCGCTATCACTCCATGATCGCAGTTGTCTAACGCCTTTGCAAAATCTGAGTTTTGGTCGTCTTCCAGCGCCTCCGCAATTCTGTCATAATGGTTCAGCAGCTGTGACAGGCATGATCGTCCTGCTCTAAAACCATGCTGGTTCGGATTATGCTGGTTGTACTGCTCCATGAAATTTGTAATCTGCCGGGTCATCACTCTTTCGAAGATTTTTATGATGCGAGAGGTTAGGGCTACTGGTCTGTAATTTTTAGCTAGTGCTTTACTACCTCCCTTATGCAAAGGAGCTATGTCTGCACTCTTTAAGGCCTCCAAAGAATACCGAGTGCTTGTGCTAGTGGTACTTTGCACTTGTTTATAAATAGGGCATTCCATGAATCTGGTCCAGGTGTTGAGTGGGCATGTTATCCATTTCTTTACGAAATCTATGGGATTTGTACTAATGTCAGTTAGTTGGTCTGCGCGGCCGTCTGCTGGAGTGAAAAATGTTTCTGCATTTTCTACCTTGCTGTCATTTAGTGGGTTGCTGAACACCGACTCATACTGTTCTTTTAGTATTTCACTCATTTCCTGTATATCGTCAGTATACGAGTCTCCTCTCAGTAGTGGTCCAATTCTACAGGTAGTTCTTAGCTTGGATTTTGCGTAGGAATAAAAATATTTTGGGTTTCTTGCAATATCCTGTATGACCCTTTGTTCCCTTTGTACTTCTTCTGTTAGGTATGACATTCTAAGTTTTTGCTCTAATTCAGTGATCTCGCAGCTAAGACTATCTTTCCTCTGTTGCAGCATATTTGTGTTTTTAAGCAGTTTAGCAACCCGTTG
>NC_091315.1:18928070-18965570 GCF_038502225.1 Cherax quadricarinatus
TATCCTACATATGGGGGATAATTAGCGTTGGGTTGTTGTGTAATTACCGTATAACTGGTTACTAATGACTACGTGAACGGGCCACCTCATTAAAGATCATTAAGTCCCTGTTAATTACCTTAAATTATTTAGTGTTATTGTGGTTTTTGTGACTCAAGTTTTTAATTATATTTTCAGCTATATGTATAGAAAATTTTCAGTAATATTTTTATGTGTACGTATTAGTTTGGTTTCCTCTAAGAGTTCATCACTTTCAGATGACATAACAAATTTATGCAAGAAACACCGCAATATATATCAAAATGTTAGAAATTATAAAACACAGCAGATCATTATCTGACACCAGTGGGTAGGTTGTCCAACGTTCTCAAAAATAATTCATATTTTTTTGTTTATTTATAATATTTATAGTACTTAGAGAGAAAGAAAGAAAGAGCAGGGTTATATAACGTACGTCGGTCTGCTGTTCTCACAGACCAACTTTTATCTCAATCCTCGCACCATCTCATAAAAAAATTTAATAAAAAAAAAGATTGAATTAACGTCCCAAATATTTTTAATTGGCATGTTGTTGTAGAGTTGTAGTAGTAAAGTGCTGTAGTAAATAACGTATGTACAGTATTCAGAAATGTACAAAATTATACTCTACACTTAAGTGAAGTTAAAACATGATAATTACCGAGTGTTAGCAGAACAACAACAAAAGTTACGGGAGACTTCTGGTTTTGCATTTTACTCATGAGCAGTTAGAAGCAGCGAGCTCCACAAGCTTACATACTTTCAACACTGATTAATTATTATCCTTCGTTCATGATACATTCCATAATTTAAGCTATATCACGGGCGGGGATTGAACTCGTGGCGAGTGAGTCGTTTAACTCCAGGCCAGCTCGTAAGCCAGTGGTATAGTTTGTATGCAGTCGTGTTATTACGAGTTCGTGAGTCATTCCAGAAGTTTTCGGTATGTAGAATTAATAAAACACTCGTTTACTAGAGTACAGTGTAAAATACTATATCCTGGGGAGAGTTGGTGCTGTGGCTCCATGCACCCGTAAGGGATGCATGACCCTGGCTTGGACAACCCTGATGTATGCTCTTCCATACACCTGGCTTAATTGTAATACATTTTCTAGATAAACTAATCTTAAATAAAGTAATCTTTCCTAAGCTATCTTCGTCTAAGTCAAGCACATTCTCATAATGCAGCCTGTCCTAACCTATCCTTGAAGCCGTACTTGGCTACACCAGTAAATCAACAGTATCTTATTCACTCAGTTGATTTACTTGCTTGTGTAGCTGTCTTATATACTCTGCTATACTGGTAATCAACAGTGACTATCTTATACACACTGCTATACTGGTAATCAGCAGTGACTATCTTATACACTCTGCTATACTGGTAATCAGCAGTGACTATCTTATACACTCTGCTATACTGGTAATCAGCAGTGACTATCTTATACACACTGCTATACAGGTAATCAGCAGTGACTATCTTATACACTCTGCTATACTGGTAATCAACAGTGACTATCTTATACACTCTGCTATACTGGTAATCAACAGTGACTATCTTATACACTCTGCTATACTGGTAATCAACAGTGACTATCTTATACACTCTGCTATACTGGTAATCAACAGTGACTATCTTATACACTCTGCTATACTGGTAATCAACAGTGACTATCTTATACACTCTGCTATACTGGTAATCAACAGTGACTATCTTATACACTCTGCTATACTGGTAATCAGCAGTGACTATCTTATACACTCTGCTATACTGGTAATCAGCAGTGACTATCTTATACACTCTGCTATACTGGTAATCAACAGTGACTATCTTATACACTCTGCTATACTGGTAATCAGCAGTGACTATCTTATACACTCTGCTATACTGGTAATCAGCAGTGACTATCTTATACACTCTGCTATACTGGTAATCAACAGTGACTATCTTATACACTCTGCTATACTGGTAATCAACAGTGACTATCTTATACACTCTGCTATACTGGTAATCAACAGTGACTATCTTATACACACTGCTATACTGGTAATCAACAGTGACTATCTTATACACTCTGCTATACTGGTAATCAACAGTGACTATCTTATACACACTGCTATACTGGTAATCAGCAGTGACTATCTTATACACTCTGCTATACTGGTAATCAACAGTGACTATCTTATACACTCTGCTATACTGGTAATCAACAGTGACTATCTTATACACTCTGCTATACTGGTAATCAACAGTGACTATCTTATACACACTGCTATACTGGTAATCAACAGTGACTATCTTATACACTCTGCTATACTGGTAATCAACAGTGACTATCTTATACACACTGCTATACTGGTAATCAACAGTGACTATCTTATACACACTGCTATACTGGTAATCAACAGTGACTATCTTATACACACTGCTATACTGGTAATCAACAGTGACTATCTTATACACTCTGCTATACTGGTAATCAGCAGTGACTATCTTATACACTCTGCTATACTGGTAATCAGCAGTGACTATCTTATACACTCTGCTATACTGGTAATCAACAGTGACTATCTTATACACTCTGCTATACTGGTAATCAACAGTGACTATCTTATATACTCTGCTATACTGGTAATCAGCAGTGACTATCTTATACACTCTGCTATACTGGTAATCAACAGTGACTATCTTATACACTCTGCTATACTGGTAATCAACAGTGACTATCTTATACACACTGCTATACTGGTAATCAACAGTGACTATCTTATACACTCTGCTATACTGGTAATCAACAGTGACTATCTTATACACTCTGCTATACTGGTAATCAACAGTGACTATCTTATACACTCTGCTATACTGGTAATCAACAGTGACTATCTTATACACTCTGCTATACTGGTAATGAACAGTAACTATCTTATACACTCTGCTATACTGGTAATCAACAGTGACTATCTTATACACTCTGCTATACTGGTAATGAACAGTAACTATCTTATACACTCTGCTATACTGGTAATCAGCAGTAACTATCTTATACACTCTGCTATACTGGTAATCAGCAGTAACTGTCTTATAAACACGTAATTGACTCCAGGAAGTTCAAGCATGAATATATTTCTATTGATATTTTCTACACACTGTAATACTGTCCAAGCTTGTTGGACTTCCAACATGCTTGTGTAAACTTCTTAGGAGTGAATGGAAGCAAGTGGTTTTTATGATTTGACTTTCTGTTGGAGTGTGAGCTAGGTAACATTTATGGATGGATTCAGGGGAAACTAGTTAGCCGGACTTGAGTCCTGGAGGTGGGAAATAAAGTGCCTGCACTCTGAAGGAGAGGAGTGGGGATAGTGCAGTTAGGAGGGTCATGCGAACTGTGATGTCGGCTCCGATCTAGCAAGAAAGTGATTGAATGATGGGGAAAATGTTTTTTCTTTTTGTCCGGGCCACCCTCCCTCGGTGGGAGACAGCCGGTGTTACAAAAATTAATGCGGCAAATATTTTCCACACACTATAAATACTGTAGCAGATATTTTTGCACACAATATATCAAGAGTCAGAGTGTGTCAGACTGAGGTAAAACTCCCTGCAATGTATGAGGTTGGTGTTTCTCATCCTCTGACAGTTTGTCGATATTTACATGTTGGATTGAGAGAGTTGGTGCCACCTCCAACCCCTCACTCCTTCCTCACCCCCGGGGGCGCTCTGACTGTGGCATCAGCTGTGTTGGGTACATCTATCATACCCATCCACACTAGCTGCTACCATTCCCTCTCCCTTTAACCCCTCTCCTCGTCTCCCCTGTCAATTCTGTGTTTAGAATGAAATCACTGAAAAAAAGCGTTTCTCTGGCAACGTTTGTGTGTGAGTGGTGGTGGTGGTGAGTAAACTGTGTCTATTAAATTGTGTGGTGGTGAATGATGGTGATGGTGAGGAAACTGTGTTAAAGTATTTGGTGGTGAGTAAACCATGCGTCTGTTAGTGTGTGGTGGTGAGTGATGTCGAGAGCAATGGGACCAAATAACACCTCACCGTGGGTTCTGAGAGAGGGAGCAGAAGCACTGTGTGAACCACTAGCTGCAGCCTTCAAGTCAGTCGACACAGGACAGTTGCCAGAGGTGTGGAAGAAAGCGAATGTAGTTCCGATATGAAAGAAAATGGATAGTAAGTAACGTTCAATTACAGGCCAGTGTTACTTGGTATATTATGTAATGTTATGGAGAAGATTTTCGGGAGAAGAATAGAGGAGAACCTGGAAAGGAGCAGATTTATAAACAAAGGTAGCACGGCTTTGCAGATGGTAAATCTTGTCATAAATCTTCGAAGAGTCTTGGACAAGGTAACCAAATTTGGGAGAGAGGGAAAGGAGTTAGCAGCACAGATGAGTCCCAAGAATGTTTAAAATACTTATTTAACTTAGAGTGGTAGAGGTGGGATCCATACAAAGTTTTAAGAATAGGTATGTTAGGGCTCACGCAGTCAGGAGTGAACCCAATAGCGGCCATCGGAGAGACTAGGCCATGAGCTGGGACTCAACCCCTGTGGCCAAGATTAGGTGAATGCATACTCCACGTTCCTTGACATCCCTCCCATCCTTCCATCCTTCCACTCCCACACTCACGTTCCTTGACATCCCTCCCATCCTTCCATCCTTCCACTCCCACACTCGCGTTCCTTGACATCCCTCCCATCCTTCCATCCTTCCACTCCCACACTCACGTTCCTTGACATCCCTCCCATCCTTCCATCCTTCCACTCCCACACTCACGTTCCTTGACATCCCTCCCATCCTTCCATCCTTCCACTCCCACACTCACGTTCCTTGACATCCCTTCCATCCTTCCATTCCCACACTCACGTTCCTTGACATCCCTCCCATCCTTCCACTCCCACACTCACGTTCCTTGACATCCCTCCCATCCTTCCATTCCCACACTCACGTTCCTTGACATCCCTCCCATCCTTCCATTCCCACACTCACGTTCCTTGACATCCCTCCCATCCTTCCACTCCCACACTCACGTTCCTTGACATCTCTTCCATCCTTCCATTCCCACACTCACGTTCCTTGACATCCCTCCCATCCTTCCACTCCCACACTCACGTTCCTTGACATCCCTTCCATCCTTCCATTCCCACACTCACGTTCCTTGACATCCCTCCCATCCTTCCACTCCCACACTCACGTTCCTTGACATCTCTTCCATCCTTCCATTCCCACACTCACGTTCCTTGACATCCCTCCCATCCTTCCATCCTTCCACTCCCACACCCACGTTCCTTGACATCCCTTCCATCCTTCCACTCCCACACTCACGTTTCTTGACATCCCTTCCATCCTTCCATTCCCACACTCACGTTCCTTGACATCGCTTCCATCCTTCCACTCCCACACCCACGTTACTTGACATCCCTTCCATCCTTCCATTTCCACACTCACGTTCCTTGACATCCCTACCATCCTTCCACTCCCACACTCACGTTCCTTGACATCCCTCCCATCCTTCCACTCCCACACTCACGTTCCTTGACATCCCTTCCATCCTTCCACTCCCACACTCACGTTCCTTGACATCCCTTCCATCCTTCCATTCCCACACTCACGTTCCTTGACATCCCTTCCATTCTTCCACTCCCACACCCACGTTGCTTGACATCCCTACCATCCTTCCACTCCCACACCCACGTTCCTTGACATCCCTTCCATCCTTCCACTCCCACACCCACGTTGCTTGACATCCCTTCCATCCTTCCACTCCCACACCCACGTTCCTTGACATCCCTTCCATCCTTCCACTCCCACACTCACGTTCCTTGACATCCCTTCCATCCTTCCATTCCCACACTCACGTTCCTTGACATCCCTTCCATCCTTCCATTCCCACACTCACGTTCCTTGACATCCCTTCCATCCTTCCACTCCCACACTCACGTTCCTTGACATCCCTTCCATCCTTCCACTCCCACACCCACGTTGCTTGACATCCCTTCCATCCTTCCATTCCCACACTCACGTTCCTTTCCATTCTTCCACTCCCACACTCACGTTGCTTGACATCCCTTCCATCCTTCCATTCCCACACTCACGTTCCTTGACATCCCTTCCATCCTTCCACTCCCACACCCACGTTGCTTGACATCCCTTCCATCCTTCCATTCCCACACTCACGTTCCTTGACATCCCTTCCATCCTTCCACTCCCACACCCACGTTGCTTGACATCCCTTCCATCCTTCCACTCCCACACTCACGTTCCTTGACATCCCTTCCATCCTTCCATTCCCACACTCACGTTCCTTGACATCCCTTCCATTCTTCCACTCCCACACTCACTCTTCACACACAATATAACTTGAGTTAAACCTGTCATTGGTCGATCATACAGTTAAAAACGTCTGCCAGTTTGGAATGTCAAGGAAGATGTGTGTGTGTGTGTTTGCGGAGAGAGAGAGAGAGAGAGAGAGAGAGAGAGAGAGGGAGAGAGAGAGAGAGAGAGAGAGAGGGAGAGGGAGGGAAGGAAGGAGCGAGAGGGAAGGAAAGATACACACAGCTAGACTTAACAATAACAAGAAGCTCAGTACTGGTAAGACGCATCCTACCCATTTTTTTCCTTTCCTTAACCCCCCCCATCCCCACCCCACATCTATATGTCTCCTGTCTCCCTGTCACACCCTTGCTATTTCTCCACCTCTCGCTTGTTCTTTCTCTCATCTTTCCCTCCCTCTGTTCCCACAATATAATACAAGGACAGGTGTAGTCACTAACAGTACACAGACAACAGTTAGATCATAGAATGTTACACTAGACTCGGTTACACGTGTCATAACTTCAGATGACTACTACAGGATGTTTCACTTGTTGGAGGCCCCGAGTTTGTACTCCCTTAGTTGTAGCCGTCTTGTTGTATATTATATCCGCAGTGAACGATAACTCGGGGCCTCCTACGAGTGAAACAATCCTGTTGTAGTCATCTGAAGTTATGACACACGTAACCGAGTCTAGTGTAATACTCTAACTGCTCTGTGTACTGTTTGTGAAGCACCTCTACTACTTCTACACGTAAATTCCTCTCAGTTTAAAGAGCAAACGGTACCTAAGTGTTATGAAGACTGAGGAATCATCATCTTGCTTAGTGATGGTGTCTGAGGACGACTGACTTGTTTCAACAATGTTGTCAACACTGTGGTGGTAGACACCGCCACAACTACCTGCTTCACCTGCACTACTGTAAACATACATTATTTACACTATAAACAATAACATTAACAAATCTTCACCTCCCTTTCTCCCTTGTCTTCACCTCCCTTCTCCGTTTCTCTAATCCCCTGTTTTCTCCATTCATTTCTCTATTCCCTTCATCTATGTCTACCTCTTCCCCTTCTAATCTTGCACTCTCTCCCCACCCCCGTTACCCTCAGTCTCTTCACCCCATTCCTATACTCCCCGCCTACTGTCTTCTCTTCCCTCCCTCTCCTTCCTTCTGTCCTCGTCTTCCTTGCCTCCTCTGTCCTTCTCATCGCCCCATTCATTCCTCCTCTCTCATCCCCTCCCTTCCCCTCCCCCTCTTCTCCTCTCCAATAATTTTCATCATGGGAGATAAATTATCTCCTCCATGATTAATTTCTCTACAACTTTCTCCTCTCCTTAAGTGATCCAGAGTTCCTCAGTAAAGTTTCTCCTACTCCACTCCCACTTCCCCACCTCACACTCCACTTACACCACCCTACATCCCACTCCACTCTCACCACTCCTCATCCCACACCACTCCCACCACCCTACATCCCACTCCACTCCCACATTTTAGCCCCTGTCATCCCGCTCCACTCTCAACAAAAGAGGTCTTGTTATTACGTTGGAATCACTGTATTTAATTTACTAGCAGAGTCCACCGTCGGTGAAAGTTTGAAGCCGTTCGGACAAGGCATTCTGTAGTTAGTGCTCGCAGTCCAGTAATTTAATTTTTAAACTGTTCATTGTTAAGATGACTTACACATAACCTTAATTTACTGATACTATTTTGTTCGTAAGATCTATGATTGACTTATTGGGAGGAGGGAGTGGAGGTCATGCAGGTCCCGGGGGAGTGGAGGTCATGCAGGTCCCGGGGGAGTGGAGGTCATGCAGGTCCCGGGGGAGTGGAGGTCATGCAGGTCCCGGGGGAGTGGAGGTCATGCAGGTCCCGGGGGAGTGGGGGTCATGCAGGTCCCGGGGGAGTGGAGGTCATGCAGGTCCCGGGGGAGTGGATGTCATGTAGGTCCCGGGGGAGTGGAGGTCATGCAGGTCCCGGGGGAGTGGAGGTCATGCAGGTCCCGGGGGAGTGGGGGTCATGCAGGTCCCGTGGGAGTGGAGGTCATGCAGGTCCCGGGGGAGTGGGGGTCAACACAGGTCCCCGGGAGAGTGGAGGTCATGCAGGTCCCGGGGGAGTGGGGGTCAACACAGGTCCCCGGGGGAGTGGAGGTCATGCAGGTCCCGGGGGAGTGGGGGTCAACACAGGTCCCCGGGGGAGTGGAGGTCATGCAGGTCCCGGGGGAGTGGGGGTCAACACAGGTCCCGGGGGAGTGGCGGTCATGCAGGTGCCCGGGGGAGTGGAGGTCATGCAGGTCCCGGGGGAGTGAGGGTCATGCAGGTCCCGGGGGAGTGGGGGTCATGCAGGTCCCGGGGGAGTGGGGGTCATGCAGGTCCCGGGGGAGTGGAGGTCATGCAGGTCCCGGGGGAGTGGAGGTCATGCAGGTCCCGGGGGAGTGGAGGTCATGCAGGTCCCGGGGGAGTGGAGGTCATCTAGGTCCCGGGGGAGTGGGGGTCAACACAGGTCCCGGGGGGAGTGGAGGGTCAACACATGTCCCGGGGGGAGTGGAGGTCATGCAGGTCCCGGGGGAGTGGGGGTCAACACAGGTCCCCGGGGGAGTGGGGGCCAACACAGGTCCCGGGGGGAGTGGGGGTCAACACATGTCCCGGGGGGAGTGGGGGTCAGCACAGGTCCCGGGGGAGTGGAGGTCATCTAGGTCCCGGGGGAGTGGGGGTCGACACAGGTCCCGGGGGGAGTGGGGGTCAGCACAGGTCCCGGGGGAAGTGGGGGTCAACACAGGTCCCGGAAGGAGTGGGGTCAACACAGGTCCCGGGGGAGTGGGGGTCAACACAGGTCCCGGGGGAGTGGAGGTCATCTAGGTCCCGGGGGAGTGGGGGTCGACACAGGTCCCGGGGGGAGTGGGGGTCAATACAGGTCCCGGGGGGAGTGGGGGGTCAACACAGGTCCCGGGGGAGTGGGGGTCAACACAGGCCCCCGGGGGAGTGGGGGTCAACACAGGTCCCGGGGGGAGGTGGGGTCAACACAGGTCCCGGGGAAGTGGGGGTCAACACAGGTCCCGGGGGAGTGGGGGTCAACACAGGTCCCGGGGGAGTGGAGGTCATCTAGGTCCCGGGGGAATGGGGGTCGACACAGGTCCCGGGGGGAGTGGGGGTCGACACAGGTCCCGGGGGGAGTGGGGGTCAGCACAGGTCCCGGGGGGAGTGGGGGTCAACACAGGTCCCGGAAGGAGTGGGGGTCAAAACAGGTCCCGGGGGAGTGGGGGTCAACACAGGTCCCGGGGGAGTGGAGGTCATCTAGGTCCCGGGGGAGTGGGGATCGACACAGGTCCCGGGGGGAGTGGGGGTCAATACAGGTCCCGGGGGGAGTGGGGGTCAACACAGGTCCCGGGGGAGTGGGGGTCAACACAGGCCCCCGGGGGAGTGGGGGTCAACACGGGTCCCCGGGGGGAGTGGGGGTCAACACAGGTCCCCGGGGGGAGTGGGGGTCAACACAGGTCCCGGAGAAGTGGGGGTCAACACAGGTCTCGGGGGAGTGGGGGTCAACACAGGTCCCGGGGGAGTGGGGGTCAACACAGGTCCCCAGGGGAGTGGGGGTCAACAAAGGTCCCCGGGGGAGTGGGGGTCAACACGGGTCCCCGGGGGAGGGGGGGTCAACACAGGTCCCGGGGGAGTGGGGGTCAACACAGGGCCCGGGGGAGTGGGGGTCAACATAGGTCCCGGGGGAGTGGGGGTCAACACGTCCCCGGGGGAGTGGGGGTCAACACAGGTCCCGGGGGGAGGTGGGGTCAACACATGTCCCGGGGGGAGTGGAGTCAACACAGGTCCCGGGGGGAGGGGGTCAACACAGGTCCCAGGGGGAGTGGGGGTCAACACAGGTCCCGTGGAGAGTGGGGGTCAACACAGGTCCCGGGGGGAGGGGGGGTCAACACAGGTCCCTGGGGAGTGGGGGTCAACACAGGTCCCCAGGGGAGTGGAGGTCATCTAGGTCCCGGGGGAGTGGGGGTCAACACAGGTCCCGGGGGAGTGGGGGTCATCTAGGTCCCGGGGAAGTGGGGAACAACACAGGTCCCGGGGGAGTGGGGGTCAACACAGGTCTCGAGGGAGTGGGGGTCCACACAGGTCCCGGGGGAGTGGGGGTCGACACACGTCCCGGGGGAGTGGGGGTCAACACAGATCCCGGGGGAGTGAAGGTCATGCAGGTGCCCGGGGGAGTGGAGGTCATGCAGGTCCCGGGGGAGTGAGGGTCATGCAGGTCCCGGGGGAGTGGGGGTCATTCAGGTCCCGGGGGAGTGGGGGTCATGCAGGTCCCGGGGGAGTGAGGGTCAACACAGGTCCCGGGGAATGGAGGTCATCTAGGTCCCGGGGAAGTGGGGAACAACACAGGTCCCGGGGGAGTGGGGGTCAACACAGGTCTCGAGGGAGTGGGGGTCAACACAGGTCCCGGGGGAGTGGGGGTCGACACACGTCCCGGGGGAGTGGGGGTCAACACAGATCCCGGGGGAGTGAAGGTCATGCAGGTGCCCGGGGGAGTGGAGGTCATGCAGGTCCCGGGGGAGTGAGGGTCATGCAGGTCCCGGGGGAGTGGGGGTCATGCAGGTCCCGGGGGAGTGGGGGTCATGCAGGTCCCGGGGGAGTGAGGGTCATGCAGGTCCCGGGGGAGTGGGGGTCATGCAGGTCCCGGGGGAGTGGGGGTCAACACAGGTCCCCGGGGGAGTGGAGGTCATGCAGGTCCCGGGGGAGTGGGGGTCAACACAGGTCCCGGGGGAGTGGAGGTCATGCAGGGCCCCGGGGGTGTGGAGGTCATGCAGGTCCCGGGGGAGTGAGGGTCATGCAGGTCCCGGGGGAGTGGGGGTCAACACAGGTCCCCGGGGGAGTGGGGGTCAACACGGGTCCCCGGGGGAGTGGGGGTCAACACGGGTCCCCGGGGGAGTGGGGGTCAACACAGGTCCCGGGGGAGTGGGGGTCAACACAGGTCCCGGGGGAGTGGGGGTCAACATAGGTCCCGGGGGAGTGGGGGTCAACACGTCCCCGGGGGAGTGGGGGTCAACACAGGTCCCGGGGGGAGGTGGGGTCAACACATGTCCCGGGGTTAGTGGGGTCAACACAGGTCCCGGGGGGAGGGGGTCAACACAGGTCCCAGGGGGAGTGGGGGTCAACACAGGTCCCGTGGGGAGTGGGGGTCAACACAGGTCCCGGGGGGAGGGGGGGACAACACAGGTCCCGGGGGAGTGGGGGTCAACACAGATCCCGGGGGAGTGGAGGTCATCTAGGTCCCGGGGGAGTGGGGGTCAACACAGGTCCCGGGGGAGTGGGGGTCATCTAGGTCCCGGGGAAGTGGGGAACAACGCAGGTCCCGGGGGAGTGGGGGTCAACACAGGTCTCGAGGGAGTGGGGGTCAACACAGGTCCCGGGGGAGTGGAGGTCATCTAGGTCCCGGGGGAGTGAGGGTCAACACAGGTCCCGGGGGAGTGGGGGTCAACACAGGTCCCGGGGAATGGAGGTCATCTAGGTCCCGGGGAAGTGGGGAACAACACAGGTCCCGGGGCAGTGGGGGTCAACACAGGTCTCGAGGGAGTGGGGGTCAACACAGGTCCCGGGGGAGTGGGGGTCGACACACGTCCCGGGGAGTGGGGGTCAACACAGATCCCGGGGGAGTGGAGGTCATGCAAGTCCCCGGGGGGGTGGAGGTCATGCAGGTCCCGGGGGAGTGAGGGTCATGCAGGTCCCGGGGGAGTGGGGGTCATGCAGGTCCCGGGGGAGTGGGGGTCATGCAGGTCCCGGGGGAGTGAGGGTCATGCAGGTCCCGGGGGAGTGGGGGTCATGCAGGTCCCGGGGGAGTGGGGGTCAACACAGGTCCCCGGGGGAGTGGAGGTCATGCAGGTCCCGGGGGAGTGGGGGTCAACACAGGTCCCGGGGGAGTGGAGGTCATGCAGGTCCCCGGGGGAGTGGAGGTCATGCAGGTCCCGGGGGAGTGAGGGTCATGCAGGTCCCGGGGGAGTGGAGGTCATGCAGGTCCCGGGGGAGTGGGGGTCATGCAGGTCCCCGGGGGAGTGGAGGTCATGCAGGTCCCGGGGGAGTGGAGGTCATGCAGGTCCCGGGGGAGTGGAGGTCACGCAGGTCCCGGGGGAGTGGAGGTCATCTAGGTCCCGGGGGAGTGGGGGTCAACACAGGTCCCGGGGGGAGTGGAGGGTCAACACATGTCCCGCGGGGAGTGGAGGTCATGCAGGTCCCGGGGGAGTGGGGGTCAACACAGGTCCCCGGGGGAGTGGGGGCCAACACAGGTCCCGGGGGAGTGGGGGTCAACACATGTCCCGGGGGGAGTGGGGGTCAACACAGGTCCCGGGGGAGTGGAGGTCATCTAGGTCCCGGGGGAGTGGGGGTCGACACAGGTCCCGGGGGGAGTGGGGGTCAGCACAGGTCCCGGGGGGAGTGGGGGTCAACACAGGTCCCGGAAGGAGTGGGGTCAACACAGGTCCCGGGGGAGTGGGGGTCAACACAGGTCCCGGGGGAGTGGAGGTCATCTAGGTCCCGGGGGAGTGGGGGTCGACACAGGTCCCGGGGGGAGTGGGGGTCAATACAGGTCCCGGGGGGAGTGGGGGTCAACACAGGTCCCGGGGGAGTGGGGGTCAACACAGGCCCCCGGGGGAGTGGGGGTCAACACAGGTCCCCGGGGGGAGTGGGGGTCAAGACAGTTCCCGGGGAAGTGGGGGTCAACACAGGTCCCGGGGGAGTGGGGGTCAACACAGGTCCCGGGGGAGTGGAGGTCATCTAGGTCCCGGGGGAGTGGGGGTCGACACAGGTCCCGGGGGGAGTGGGGGTCAGCACAGGTCCCGGGGGGAGTGGGGGTCAACACAGGTCCCGGAAGGAGTGGGGGTCAAAACAGGTCCCGGGGCAGTGGGGGTCAACACAGGTCCCGGGGGAGTGGAGGTCATCTAGGTCCCGGGGGAGTGGGGGTCGACACAGGTCCCGGGGGGAGTGGGGGTCAATACAGGTCCCGGGGGGAGTGGGGGTCAACACAGGTCCCGGAAGGAGTGGGGGTCAACACAGGCCCCCGGGGGAGTGGGGGTCAACACAGGTCCCCGGGGGGAGTGGGGGTCAACACAGGTCCCCGGGGGGAGTGGGGGTCAACACAGGTCCCGGGGAAGTGGGGGTCAACACAGGTCTCGGGGGAGTGTGGGTCAACACAGATCCCGTGGGGAGTGGGGTTCAACACAGGTCCCGGGGGGAGTGGGGGTCAACACAGGTCCCGGGGGAGTGGGGGTCAACACAGGTCCCCGGGGGAGTGGAGGTCATCTAGGTCCCGGGGGAGTGGGGGTCAACACAGGTCCCGGGGGAGTGGTGGTCATCTAGGTCCCGGGGAAGTGGGGAACAACACAGGTCCCGGGGGAGTGGGGGTCAACACAGGTCTCGAGGGAGTGGAGGTCAACACAGGTCCCGGGGGAGTGGAGGTCATCTAGGTCCCGGGGAAGTGGGGAACAACACAGGTCCCGGGGGAGTGGGGGTCAACACAGGTCTCGAGGGAGTGGGGGTCAACACAGGTCCCGGGGGAGTGGGGGTCGACACACGTCCCGGGGGAGTGGGGGTCAACACAGATCCCGGGGGAGTGGAGGTCATCTAGGTCCCGGGGGAGTGGGGATCAACACAGGTCCCGGGGAAGTGGGGGTCAGCACAGGTCCCGGGGGAGTGGGGGTCAACACAGGTCTCGTGGGGAGTGGGGGTCAACATAGGTCCCGGGGGAGTGGGGGTCAACACAGGTCCCGGGGGAGTGGGGGTCAACACAGGTCCCGGGGGAGTGGGGGTCAACACAGGTCCCGGGGGAGTGATGGTCAACACAGGTCCCGGGGGAGGGTGGTCAACACAGGTCCCGGGGGGAGGGGGGGTCAACACAGATCCCGCGGGAGTGTGGGTCAACACAGGTCCCGGGGGGAGGGGGATCAACACAGGTCCCGGGGGGGGGGGGGTCAACACAGGTCCCGGGGAAGTGGATGTCAACACAGGTCCTGGGGGGAGTGGGGGTCAGGTCCCGGGGGAGGGGGGTCAACACAGGTCCCGGGGAGAGTGGGGGTCAACACAGGTTCCAGGGGAGGGGGGTCCACAGGTCCCGGGGTGAGTGGGGGTCAACACAGGTCCCGGGGGGAGTGGGGGTCAACACAGGTCCCGGGGGAGTGGGGGTCAACACAGGTCCCCGGGGGAGTGGAGGTCATCTAGGTTCCCGGGGGAGTGGGGGTCAACACAGGTCCCGGGGGAGTGGGGGTCAACACCGGTCCCGGGGGAGTGGAGGTCATCTAGGTTCCGGGGAAGTGGGGAACAACACATGGTCCCGGGGGAGTGGGGGTCAACACAGTTCCCGGGGGAGTGGGGGTCAACACACGTCCCGGGGGGATGGGGGTCAACACACGTCCAGGGGGAGTGGGGGTCATCTAGGTCCCGGGGGAGTGGGGATCAACACAGGTCCCGGGGAAGTGGGGGTCAGCACAGGTCCCGGGGGAGTGGGGGTCAACACAGGTCTCGGGGGGAGTGGGGGTCAAGACAGTTCCCGGGGGAGTGGGGGTCAACACAGGTCCCGGGGGAGTGGGGGTCAACACAGGTCCCGGGGAAGTGGGGATCAACACAGGTCCCGGGGGAGGGGGGTCAATACATGTCGCGGGGGGAGTGGGGGTCAACACAGATTCCGGGGGAGTGGGGGTCAACACAGGTCCCGAGGGAGGGGGATCAACACAGGGCCCGGGGAAGTAGATGTCAACACAGGTCCCGGGGGGAGTGGGGGTCAACATAGGTCCCGGGGGAGTGGGGGTCAACACAGGTCCCGGGGAATGGGGGTCAACACAGGTCCCGGGGGGAGTGGGGGTCAACACAGGTCCCGGGGGGAGTTGGGGTCAACACAGGTCCCGGGGGAATGGGGGTCAACACAGGTCCCTGGGGAGGGGGTTCAACACAGGTCCCGGGGGGAGGGGGTTCAACACAGGTCCCGGGGGAGGGGGTCTAAACAGGTCCCCTGGGGAGTGGGGGTCAACACAGGTCCCGGGGGAGTGGAGGTCTTCTAGGTCCCGGGGGAGTGAGGGTCAACACAGGTCCCGGGGGGATGGGGTCATCTAGGTCCCGGGGAAGTGGGGAACAACACAGGTCCCGGGGGAGTGGGGGTCAACACAGGTCCCGGGGGGAGTGGGGGTCAACACAGGTCCCGGGGGGAGTGGGGTCAACACAGGTCCCACGACGGA
This sequence comes from Cherax quadricarinatus, assembly GCF_038502225.1. Lineage (NCBI taxonomy): Eukaryota > Metazoa > Arthropoda > Malacostraca > Decapoda > Parastacidae > Cherax > Cherax quadricarinatus. Next base: position 18,943,620 of record NC_091315.1, read on the forward strand.
AAGGGGGCCAACACAGGTCCCGGGGGAGTGGGGGTCAACACAGGTCCGGGGAAGGGGGGTCAACACAGGTCCCGGGGAGAGTGTGGGTCAACACAGGTTCCGGGAGAGGGGAGTCAACACAGGTCACGGGGGGAGTGGGGGTCAACACAGGTCCCGGGGGGAGTGGGGATCAACGCAGGTCCAGTGGGGAGGGGGTTCAATACAGGTCCCGGGGGAGTGGGGATCAACACAGGTCCTGGGGGGAGGGTGTCAGAACAGGTCCCCGGGGGGAGGGGGGTCAACACAGGTCCCGGGGGAGTGGAGGTCAACACAGGTCCCGGGGCAGTGGGGGGTCAACACAGGTCCCGGGGGGCGGGGGTCAACACAGGTCCCGGGGGAGTGGGGATCAACACAGGTCCCGGGGGGAGAGGGTCCAAACAGGTCCCCGGGGGGAGTGGGGGTCAACACAGGTCCCGGGGGGAGTGGGGGTCAACACAGGTTCCGGGGGAGTGGGGGTCAACACAGGTTCCCGGGGGAGTGGGGGTCAACACAGTTCCCGGGGGAGTGGGGTCAACACAGGTCCCGGGGGAGTGGGGGTCAACACAGGTCCCGGGGGAGTGGGGGTCAACACAGGTCCTCGGGGAGTAGGGGTCAACAGGTCTCGGGGGAGTGGGGGTCAACACAGGTCCCGGGGGAGTGGGGGTCGACACAGGTCCCGGGGGAGTGGGGGTCAACACAGGTCCCAGGGGAGTGGGGGTCATCACAGGTCCCGGGGGGAGTGGGGGCCAACACAGGTCCCAGGAGGGAGAGGGGGTCAACACAGGTCCCGGGGGAGTGGGGGTCAACACAGTTCCCAGGGGGAGTGGGGGTCAGCACAGGTCCCGGGGGAGTGGGGGTCAGCACAGGTTCCGGGGGAGTGGGGGGTCAACACAGGTCCCGGGAGAGTGGGGGTCAACACAGGTACCGGGGGAGTGGGGGTCAACACAGGTCCCGGGAGAGTGGGGGTCAACACAGGTCCCGGGGGAGTGGGGGTCAACACAGATCCCGGGGCAGTGGGGGTCAACACATGTCCCGAGGGAGTGGAGGTCAACACAGGTCCCGGGGGAGTGGGGTCGACACAGGTCCCGGGGGAGTGGGGGTCAACACAGGTCCCGGGGTGTGTGGGGGTCAACACAGGTCCCAGGAGAGTGGGGGTCAACATAGGTCTCGGGAGGAGTGGGGGTCAACACAGGTCCCAGGGGAGTGGGGGTCATCACAGGTCCCGGGGGAGTGGAGGTCAACATAGGTCCCGGGGGGAGTGGGGGTCAAGACAGGTCCCGGGGGAGTGGGTGTCAAGACAGGTCCCTGGGGAGTGGAGGTCAACACAGGTCCCGGGAGGAGTGGGGGTCAACACAGGTACCAGGGGAGTGGGGGTCAACACAGGTCCCGGGGGAGTGTAGGTCAACACAGGTCCCGGGGGTAGTGGGGGTCAACACAGGTGCGGGGGGAGGGGTCAGCACAGGTCCCGGGGGAGTGGGGGTCAAGACAGGTCCCGGGGGAGTTGAGGTCAACACAGGTCCCGGGGGGAGTGGGGGTCAACACAGGATCCAGGGGAGTGGTGGTCAACACAGGTCCCGGGGGAGTGGAGGTCAACACAGGTCCCTGGGGTAATGGGGGTCAACACAGGTCCCGGGGGAGTTGGGGTCAACACAGGTCCCGGGGGAGTGGGGGGCCAACACAGGTCCCGGGAGAGTGGGGGTCAACACAGGTCCCGTGGGAGTGGGGGTCAACACAGGTCCCGGGAGATTGAGGATCAACACAGGTTTCGGGGGAGTGGGGGTCAACACAGATCCCGGGGGAGTGGGGGTCAACACAGGTCCCGGGGGAGTGGGGGTCAACACATGTCCCGGGGGAGTGGGGGTCAACACAGGTCTCGGGGGAGTGAGGGTCAACACAGGTCCCGGGGGAGTGGGGGTCAACACAGGTCCCGGGGGAGTGGGGTTCAACACAGGTCCCTGGAGAGTGGGGGTCAACACAGGTCTCGGTAGGAGTGGTGGTCAACACAGGTCCCGGGGGAGTGGTGGTGAACACAGGTCCCTGGGGGAGTGGGGGTCAAGGCAGATTCCGAGGGAGTGTGGGTCAACACAGGTCCCGGGGGGAGGGGAGGTCAACACAGGTCCCAGGGGGGAGGGGGGTAAACACAGGTCCAGGGGAAGTGGATGTCAACACAGGTCCTGGGGGGAGTGGGGGTCAACATAGGTCCCTGGGGTAGGGGGGTCAACACAGGTCCCGGGGAGAGTGGGGGTCAACACAGGTTCCAGGGGAGGGGGGTCAACACAGGTCCCGGGGTGAGTGGGGGTCAACACAGGTCCCGGGGGGAGTGGGGGTCAACACAGGTCCCGGGGGAGTGGGGGTCAACACAGGTCCCCGGGGGAGTGGAGGTCATCTAGGTCCCGGGGGAGTGGGGGTCAACACAGGTCCCGGGGGAGTGGGGGTCAACACAGGTCCCGGGGGAGGGGAGGTCATCTAGGTTCCGGGGAAGTGGGGAACAACACAGGTCCCGGGGGAGTGGGGGTCAACGCAGGTCCCGGGGGAGTGGGGGTCAACACACGTCCCGGGGGGATGGGGGTCAACACACGTCCAGGGGGAGTGAGGGTCATCTAGGTCCCGGGGGAGTGGGGATCAACACAGGTCCCGGGGAAGTGGGGGTCAGCACAGGTCCCGGGGGAGTGGGGGTCAACACAGGTCTCGGGGGGAGTGGGGGTCAAGACAGTTCCCGGGGGAGTGGGGGTCAACACAGGTCCCGGGGGAGTGGGGGTCAACACAGGTCCCGGGGAAGTGGGGATCAACACAGGTCCCGGGGGAGGGGGGTCAACACATGTCGCGGGGGGAGTGGGGGTCAACACAGATTCCGGGGGAGTGGGGGTCAACACAGGTCCCGAGGGAGGGGGATCAACACAGGGCCCGGGGAAGTAGATGTCAACACAGGTCCCGGGGGGAGTGGGGGTCAACATAGGTCCCGGGGGAGTGGGGGTCAACACAGGTCCCGGGGAATGGGGGTCAACACAGGTCCCGGGGGGAGTGGGGGTCAACACAGGTCCCGGGGGAATGGGGGTCAACACAGGTCCCTGGGGAGGGGGTTCAACACAGGTCCCGGGGGAGGGGGTCTAAACAGGTCCCTGGGGAGTGGTGGTCAACACAGGTCCCGGGGGAGTGGAGGTCAACACAGGTCCCGGGGGAGTGGGGGTCAACACAGGTCCCGGGGGGAGGGGGTGGGACGGGAGTGTGGGTGGGAGGGAAGGAGGGACTGGGGAAGGGACGGGAGGTTGGGTGGGAGGGAAGGAGGGATGGGAGGGAGAGAGGGACGGGAGGGTGGGTGGGAGGGGCGGAGGAAGGGTCGGAAGGGTGGGTGGGAGGGAAGGTGGGACAGGGGGAAGGGATAGGAGGGTGGGTGTTAGGGAAGGAGGGACGGGAGTAAGGCACGGGAGTGTTGGTGGGAGGAATGCGGGGATGGACGGGAGTGTGGGTGGGAGGGATCGGGGGAAGGGACGGGAGTGTGGGTGGGAGGGAAGGAGTGACGGTAGGAAGGGACGGTAGTGTGGTTACCTGGAAGTTACCTGGAGGTTATTCCGGGGATCAACGCCCCCGCGGCCCGGTCCATGACCAGGCCTCCCGATGGATCAGGGCCTGATCAACTAGGCTGTTACTGCTGGCCGCACGCACTCCGACGTACGAGCCACAGCCCGGCTGATCCGGCACTGACTTTAGGTATCTGTCCAGCTCTCTCTTGAAGGCAGCCAGGGGTTTATTGGCAATTCCCCTAATGCTTGATGGGAGGCTGTTGAACAGTTTTGGGCCCCCGACACTTATGGTGTTTTCTCTTAGTGTACCAGTGGCGCCCCTACTTTTTATTGGCGGCATTTTGCATCGCCTGCCCAGTCTTTTACTTTCGTAGGGAGTGATTTCTGTGTGCAGATTTGGGACCATTCCTTCCAAGATTTTCCAAGTGTAGATTATGATATATCTCTCCCTCCTGCGTTCCAACGAGTACAAGTCAAGTGCTTCCAAGCGTTCCCAGTAGTTAAGGTGCTTGACAGAACTTATACGTGCAGTAAAGGATCTCTGTACACTCTCTAGATCTGCGATTTCACCTGCTTTGAATGGAGATGTTAATGTACAGCAGTATTCCATCCTAGAGAGAACAAGTGATTTGAAAAGGATCATCATGGGCTTGGCATCTCTCGTTTTGAAAGTTCTCATTATCCATCCTATCATTTTCTTTGCACGTGCGATCGTGGCACTGTTGTGATCCTTGAAAGTGAGATCCTCAGACATTACTACTCCCAGGTCCCTTACATTATTTTTCCGCTCTATTGTATGGCCGGAGTCAGTAGTATACTCTGTTCTAGTTATTATCTCCTCCAGTTTTCCATAACGGAGTAGTTGGAATTTGTCCTCATTGAACATCATATTGTTTACCGTTGCCCACTGGAAAACTTTGTTTATATCTTCTTGGAGGTTAACCGCGTCCTCAGCAGATGACAGCCTCATGCAGATCCTAGTATCATCCGCAAAGGATGATATGGTGCTGTGGTGTATATCTCTGTTTATGTCTGATATGTGGGTGAGAGTGAAGGAGGGACGGGGGAAGGAACGGAAGGTTGGGTGGGAGGGAAGGAGGGACTGGAGGAAGGGACGGGAGTGTGGGTGGGAGGGAAGGAGGGACGTGGTAAGGGACTGGAGGTTGTGTGAGAGGGAAGGAGGGACGGGAGGAAGGGGCGGGAGTGTGGCTGGGAGGGAAGGAGGGATGGGGGAAGGGACGGGAGGTTGGGTGGGAGGGAAGGAGGGACGGGAAGAAGGGACGGGAGTGTGGGTAGGAGGGAAGAAGGGATGGGGGTGGGACGGGAGTGTGGGTGGGAGGGAAGGAGGGATGGGGGAAGGGACGGGAGGTTGGGTGGGAGGGAAGGAGGGACGGGAGTGTAGGTGGGAGGGAAGGAGGGATGGGAGGGAAGGAGGGACGGGAGGGTGGGTGGGAGGGGCGGAGGAAGGGTCGGAAGGGTGGGTGGGAGGGAAGGAGGGACAGGGGGAAGGGATAGGAGGGTGGGTGTTAGGGAAGGAGGGACGGGAGTAAGGCACGGGAGTGTTGGTGGGAGGAATGCGGGGAATGGACGGGAGTGTGGGTGGGAGGGAAGGAGGGACGGGAGGGTGGGTGGGATGGACGGGAGGAAGGGGTGGGAGGGAAGGAGTGACAGGGAGAAGGGATTGGAGGGTGGGTAGGTGGGACGGGGGAAGGGACGGGAGGGTAGGTGGGAGGAAGGGAGATATAGAGGAAGAGACAGGGTAATGAATGGAGAGAGAGAGAGAGAGAGAGAGAGAGAGAGAGAGAGAGAGAGAGAGAGAGAATGACCAACCGAGAAGTAATGGTGGGAGAGGGGCGAGTGTGAGGGACAAGGGCAGGGTGTGGGGAATTGATAAGAATGAGGGAAGGGTACAGAGAGAGGGGAAAGGTTGAAGGAGGGATGAAGGACAGAAATTAAGGGAAATGGTGAGAGACAGAGACGAATTTGGGAGAGGGTAAGCGTTGAGGGGGAGGGTAAGGGTTGGGGGAGAGGGTAAGGGTTGAGGGAGAGGGAAAAGGGATGAGGGAGAGGGTAAGGGTTGAGGGAGAGGGAAAAGGGATGAGGGAGAGGGTAAGGGTTGAGGGAGAGGGTAAGGGTTGGGGGAGAGGGTAAGGATTGAGGGAGAGGGTAAGGGTTGAGGGAGAGGGTAAGGGTTGAGGGAGAGGGTAAGGGTTGAGGGAGAGGGTAAGGGTTGAGGGAGAGGGTAAGGGTTGAGGGTGAGGGTTGAGGGAGAGGGTAAGGGTTGAGGGAGAGGGTAAGGGTTGAGGGAGAGGGTAAGGGTTGGGGGAGAGGGTAAGGATTGAGGGAGAGGGTAAGGGTTGAGGGAGAGGGTAAGGGTTGAGGGAGAGGGTAAGGGTTGAGGGAGAGGGTAAGGGTTGAGGGAGAGGGTAAGGGTTGAGGGTAAGGGCTGAGGGAGAGGGTAAGGGTTGAGAGAGAGGGTAAGGGTTGAGGGAGAGGGAAAAGGGATGAGGGAGAGGGTAAGGGTTGAGGGAGAGGGAAAAGGGATGAGGGAGAGGGTAAGGGTTGAGGGAGAGGGAAAAGGGATGAGGGAGAGGGTAAGGGTTGAGGGAGAGAGAAAAGGGATGAGGGAGAGGGTAAGGGCTGAGGGAGAGGGAAAAGGGATGAGGGAGAGGGAAAAGGGTTGAGGGAGAGGGTAAGGGTTGAGGGAGAGGGTAAGGGTTGAGGGAGAGGGAAAAGGGATGAGGGAGAGGGTAAGGGTTGAGGGAGAGGGAAAAGGGATGAGGGAGAGGGAAAAGGGTTGAGGGAGAGGGTAAGGGTTGAGGGAGAGGGTAAGGGTTGAGGGAGAGGGATGAGGGAGAGGGTAAGGGTTGAGGGAGAGGGAAAAGGGATGAGGGAGAGGGTAAGGGTTGAGGGAGAGGGAAAAGGGATGAGGGAGGGGGTAAGGGTTGAGGGAGAGGGAAAAGGGATGAGGGAGAGGGTAAGGGATGAGGGAGAGGGAAAAGGGATGAGGGAGAGGGAAAAGGGATGAGGGAGAGGGAAAAGGGATGAGGGAGAGGGAAAAGGGATGAGGGAGAGGGAAAAGGGATGAGGGAGAGGGAAAAGGGATGAGGGAGAGTGGGAAGTTAAAATCTGGTTGTTACAAAGTTGTAGATCCATCTGGCCAGTTTTCCATTTCTATACGAATATATTCTTACACTATGATATGGTAGATCTGTTTGTGACTTGAAAAAGGCCCACTGTGTGGGCGAAACGTTGTCAATAAAGGATCACATTATACTGCATATGCGTTTATATTTCCACTATGATAACTTATTGTCTTGTTACTCTATAGTAACTTATTGTCTTGTTACTCTATAGTAACTTATTGTCTTGTTACTCTATAGTAACTTATTGTCTTGTTACACTATAATTTATTGTGTTGTTACTTTATAATAACTTATTGTTATGTTACACTGTGATAATTATGATATTTTGTTTAACATTATAATAACACTGTGTTACACCATGATGACAGTGTGTATTATTGCTCATCATTGTAGCGTGAAGCTATAACAGTACTTGTTACAATGTGTTACCAGGTACTCTCCCTGGTACCAGGTATTGTATTTAACTTGCTCATCCACTCCTCTTAGTCATGTAAGTAAGCTTAACACTCCTGACAATAATAATAATGAAAATATTATAGAATGTCTTAAGTTATTAATGAGAGCAGATTCCCCTAAGCATGTACGTGTCCACTAATTCCTGCTGTGTTGTATGAATCAACTTAACAAAGGTCGCTCGCTTATGTACGATATATAACTCAGTCAATTTGTTATTTAAATAGCTTCCGATACTGACATAAACAAAGCAGTTCGCTCGTGAAATTGTCCAATCGCTGCTTAATGACTCATTGTCAAAATATGAAATGAATATAACATGTTCGTATCCAGTAACTCGCAGCAGTTAAAGTTAATGTGTGTGTGAGAGGGAGGGCAGAGGGCAGTGGGCAGGTGAGTGCCGTGTGTACTCAGATGTGAAGTACTCATCTGTTTGAATTTACAGTGAATGAGTTTTCTCCTCTGGGGCTTCAAACTCTTTTTACCAACTGTCAGTTAGTGGAATGATTTTCTAATCTCATTTTTTGTCATGGTTTTTATTTAGCCAAAGTTTCTCCACAGACATAATATTAAAAATCGCAACTCTGAGGGACTAAGTGATGAAGCTGAGGAAAGAGGAAGGGACGCTGGCGGAGAATGACAAAAGACTCGGGGGGTCTATGCTGAAGAAAGTGAGTTACCAGAAGGAACTGTAATCAGACCGGGTCCACAGATTCTAAAAAGCATCAGCACAGCAAAAGAACTGATGAGACGACTAACTGAACTTGAAGTAACGAAAACAATGGGACCAAACAACGCATCTCATGTGCGCTGAGAGAAGGAGCAGAGCCACTATGTGATCCATTAGCAAATCTACCCAAGCAGGACAGTTGCCGGAAAATTGGGAGAAAAGGCAAATGTGGCCGCCATATGTGAAAACTGGGGACAGACAAGAGGCAGTGAATAATAAGTCGGTATCTCTAACATACATGCTGTCAAAAGTTCTAGAGAAGATAGCAAGTAAAGAGACGTTAGATTTCTTGGAGAGATTCTTTGCAGAAAACCAGCATGGATTTAAAAATGGTAAATTCTGTCTTAGGATTTTGTTGGAGTTTTATGACAGAATCGCAAAGATAAAAGAAGACAAGGCTGAGCAGATTGCCCAGCGCTGTATAGCCCTTGTGGTTTAGCGCTTCTTTTTGATAATAATACTAATAATAATAATAATGAGCAGATTGCATCTTCTTAGACCGGAGGAAAATATTTGATACAGTACCACGCCAGAGACGAGTGCAGAAACTGGTGGAATAAGCTGAGTTAAAGTGAAGAGTATACCAGTGGGTTAGGAAATTCCTGGGTGACAGAAGGCAAGGTAACAAGAATACCTGAGTGACAGAAGGCAGAGAATAACAAGAGTACTTGAGTAACAGAAGGCAGAAAGTATCAGTAAGGGATGAGGCTTCAGACTGGGGGGGAGGGAGGAAGTAACAAGTGGGGTTCCACAAGGATCAGTACTAGGACTAATACTGTTCATAATATACTTGAACGACCTACTAGAAGGGATTGAATGCCGCTGTTTGCGGATGATGTAACACTAATGGGAAGAATAGGAAGAAAAGAGGAATAAATATTCCTCAGAACCTTACATACGATATAGCTTAGACTGGTCATTGTGCCCAGCATGCAGCCCACACTTGATACAGCATATAAAGAAGCTGGAAAAGGTTTAGTGACTGGTACTGGAACCGAGAGGAATTAACTACGAGAGATTAAAAGAACCGAACCTGAAGATCTTAGAAGAGGGTAGACAAGGGAAGAAAGGATTACTACGTACAGAATCTTACGAGGGATATATACAGCAGATAGGGACAGATGTTTCTTAATTAAGAGGACCAGGATCAAGGGGACACAGGTGGCGGCTGAAAACACAAATGAGCCTTAATGATGGGTGGTTGAAGAGTGGAATGACTTGGAGGTGGTAAAATCAGTACGCAGTTTCAAGAGTAGATATAATAACGCCTAAAAGGTCAGAAATCACTGATGTCAGTGTGGTTTAGTAGGCAGTGTCAGGAGCTAAGTACAAACCCCAAACAACACTACTTTGTGCGTACACGCATACGTACGCACATACACATCTACCTACCTACCTATCCCTCTCTCCCTCCCTGCCGCTCATCGGAAAATAAAGCTTGGCACTTGTGTACTCTGGTATATTCCCTTCGTGTCCATCAGCAGTCTTGTCATCTTTCTTCACACACTCACCGCTCCGACTGCTTTCTTTTCCTTCATTTACTCTGTGAGTCACTTGCTCTATCATCTGTTGACGCATCCAGTTGGTCTCTGCAACTGTAATATGGGGTTCGTTTCAGATCTTATTGAAACACTTCCTATCTGCCTTATCAGTTCTTCTTGAAGAGTTTGTAGCAGTCATGTCTTTCCTAGTCCTCTCCGCCAATTATCATGGAGCGCTAAACCCGTAGGGATTATACATCGCGTGTGGGGGGGGGGATGGAAGACATTCAGGCTCGGTTCATGGAGCTGGAGCACATATCCAATTTCCTAGATCAAGAGCCCCTCACCAGCGTCAAGGAACCTCCCTTGAGGTGTCTATCCGCCAAGGCTGCAACTAGGTGTGGGCGCCATGCATGAGTCTAACATATGTCGTGTATAAAGTTCTGAAGGATCCTTTCTTCAAATTCCTGAATGCTGTTCTGAGGCTCGCTAATCCTACATACACCGCTGGTGTTATGTGGTTTATGTAAAATCTTGGTTATATGCTCGGTGTTGTATCTACTCCCAGGTAATTTTTGCTCGCTGATATTTACAGTTTTTCTCCGGCTGTGCTGTGCTCAGCACCCTTGCATTCGTGTGGATTGAACTCAGTGCCGTTTGTTGAGGTCTCGCTGCTGTCTATCTCTCTCCTCTCTTGTTTTAATTCTTCTCATTACATGTACATCATCAGTGACGAATAAGTCTCCATCCCATCTCGTAGGTCGTTTACATATATTAGGTGTGCGTGTGTGTGTGTAAATGTGTATTTACAGAGAGAGAGGAGGTCATTTGTGTAGACTTACATGGTGTATATTTCCTCTCCTATAGATTGACTCGGTCAATTTTTTTATACTCTGTTGGACTGATATCTGTTTTAGATATCCTGTAACAAAAAATCTGATCCCCCCCCCCAAAAAAAAAATTGTTTCGTCCATTCTCGGGGATTGTTTTTAACAGGATAATTCAATCCTGGTGTTGATGGGGGGGGGACGATACATGGAGTTGAGTGATGTTCTGCCACTTCCTGGGTACTTCACCCCTTCAAAGGAGGAGTGAAAGGGCTCTCGATTCGAAGAGTGGGACCTTTTCTCCCTTTTGTTGGCTTGAATCTAATTACTCCAACCCACTCCTTTTGGCCTTATTAATAAGGGATATTTACCCTTTTGTGAAATTCAGCTTTTAGAGAGAACGAGAATGACTCATTATAAGCCCAGTTGTAAGGTAGCTTGTGTTGGCAGTGTTGTGGTGGCCGTGTCAGTCTGCATGTTGGAAACTGCAGCATCTTATGACGTGACTCACAAAATCGTAATAACACGATTACAAGCAAACCCCGGAACAGGTGGGATCTGAACCCATGGCGAGTGGAGTTTTACGACTCGCACGCCATGGATTCAAACCCCACCCTTTCCGTGGTTTATTTATCTTACGACATGTCATGTGATCCACTGATGAGACGCTGAGTGTCCATTGGGCAGCGACTCGGTTCAGCCGCTGTCATTATTGGCTGCTAGGTGACTCCGCAGTTTTCTTGACACTGAAACTACTGGAAACAACATTGATCTGAATTATTTGTCAGACTGCAGTTAGACTCTTGGCCATCTTCTTTCCACTGTTGTCAGGCATGTGGGGGAAACTGTGTTCACACCTTTACGAATCGTCCACACGCGACTCCCACCAGAATACCACGTGGAGAGACGCTCAGAGCCTGTCCATAAGGACTGGCAGTAGTGACTTTTTTTTTTTTTTTTTTCAAGAGACTCACACCTATCTTCACCGACTATGATATTAATTTTACTCCTTCATTGAACATCAACTAGTTCCACAAACCCCAATCCTTATAACTTCAACTACTTCTGCGCTCTTTGACCCGTACGGGTCAAACAGCGCAGAGGTAATATTATTATTATTTTTTAATAGGAATAATAATAATATTAAAAGAATAATAATAATGGGTCTTCAAAGTCCTATGTTAACCGAAGGCAGAGTTTGTGAGGGCATGACGCAGGAAAGGTGTAGTGAAGACACTCCATTGATAAGGAGTCAAGCTTGTACCAACCCGCAGGGAAACGTAAGATACTCAGAGCGATCATGGCTGAACCATCAGTGTAAAGAGGCAGTCATTAAGAACACAAGATCATAGAAAAAGTGCAGAAGGAACATAGCACGAGAGAAAAAGGAAGTTAGCAGAACCTGAAATGGATAAATTCAAGCAAGGAAGAAAATTGAAAAAGTTTGAAAAGAACATAGAAGCCAAGGTGTACAGGGAGGAAAGTTGCTTAACTGCTCCATCAGAAGAAAAATGACGTAAGATTAAGTGATAATAATGATAAAGAAAAGGAAACACGTATAGGAAATCACAGGAAAAGGAGATCAAGCTAAATGTAACTATTAAACATCGAAATAACTAATGAAGGATTGAGGAGACTCCTGATGGTACCTGACACATGAGGTACCAGCAGCGGGCGAGGTATTGCCACCACCATCGACAGCAACAACTTAAGTATTGTATAAGCCGGAGCCAAAATGGCATACCTTCGACCCTACACTATTTGGAAAATTTGCAAGTACGTAAGCCTGAAGAAGATAAATTGTGATATCATAGTCAATATGAAACAAATAGACCGACTGAAACAAAATAAATCGCCGGGCCCTGATGAGCTTTTTTCAAGGGTTCTTAAGGAATGCAAAATGAAACTCTGTGAACCATTGACTAATGTTTTTAATTTATCTCTTCAAATAGCTGTAGTGTCTGATATGTGGAACTTGGAAAAAGACTTCGGCAAAATAATCTTAGATCACTTAACATTTAGAGAATACAGTAGGGAACCATGAAAGCCAGAAAAAATGACGCGATGGAGGAGAACTTTTAAAACAAATAGAAGTACTGCCAGTGATGACATCACTCTAATCACTTGTTCTCTCATTTAGATTGTTCATAGTTGACGGGTTTGTTCAGGGCAGGAGGAATGCCAGAACCTAACAGGAATGTGCTTTCTGGACCGGAGAGATTAGGTTAGGTAAAAATTGTCAGGAAACAGGACAAATTTTTCCTGACGCGGATCTTAGTCATATGATGACCCGTCACTGGAGCTTTTGGTCATCTGATCGAGTCCTTCCTCTGGCTTACCGGTCCACCCCCTTTAAAAATTATGGTTATGATTATAACCACTTTTTGAGAGATACATGATAACATATATGGGAAAAATATTGGAGGTCTTATTCCCAACTTAAACACAACTACAGAAACGTACTCAAGTGAAACATTTGGAAGGAAGCGTGGAATAAAGCCAGTGAAGAGCAGGGTAAACATTGGTACATTAGAAAACATTGTGTCAGCATCCGTGGCCCAACACATTTCGACGTACTAGCAGCAGATATCACAAATATTGCCGGAACCAAGAAGCTGAACAGCTTTTTGCAAGTGCCGGATGAGCCGGTCGTGATGCCTGCAGGTAGCTAGCACAAACAACCTGATACCATGCCTGACTGCAGGGGTAGAAAAATCCTTGAAACAGGTCCTAAGTAAAGGATAAATTTCGTCAAGGTTCCTTGTCCTCGTCCATCTTCCTAGTTCCCTCGTCCTGGTCTCTCGTCCTCGTTCCTCGTCCTAGTTCCCTCGTCCTGGTCCCTCGTCCTCGTTCCTCGTCCTAGTTCCCTCGTCCTGGTCCCTCGTCCTCGTTCCTCGTCCTAGTCTCCTAGTCCCTCGTCCTGGTCTCCTCGTCCTAATCCCCTTGTTCTGGTCCCTCGTCCTAGTCTCCTCGTCCTAGTCCCTTCGTCCTAATCCCCTCGTCCTAATCCCCTCGTCCTGGTACCTCGTCCAGGTCCCTCGTCCTAGTCCCCTCGTCCTAGTCCCCTCGTCCTAGTCCCCTCGTCCTAGTCCCCTCGTCCTAGTCCCCTCGTCCTAGCCCCCTCGTCCTGGTCCCTGTCTGGTCTCTTCCCTGATGAATAATCTATTTTTGATCACATTGTCTATGTCTAGAAGTATTTTACTTGACTTGATCATGTCTACTTTTTTTTTACGTTCTTTCACAGACGTGAGGTCAAGTCCTTCCAGTCTTTCATTATGTCTTTTGTTCGTCAGTTCAAGTACCAGGCTGGTGGCGACTCTCTCTCACCTGAATCGAGTTTTTTAATATATTTTCTCTAGGGGCTCCATGCTGGAGGTGCATACTCAAGAAAAGTTTTTTTACGCACGTGGTGAATAATGCTCAGAAGGATTCTGTCTCTCAGATGTCTTATTGCCACTTTTATATTTAAGAATGTGATTGTCTATTCATTATTGCTTATTTTTAGTTGTAAGAGTATGTGTGTGTAGATAGAGGTAGTTTTAAAGGCTGAAAATATTAAGAATTCTCTTAGAATAAGTAGATTTGGGCGGGATTTATATATTAAACTTAAGGTACAAGACTAAGTGTGGTAAGGGGTTGTATATCTGTATAGATATAGATGGGATAAAACACAAAATATGGAGACATGACTTAAAACAAGAACATTAGATAGAATCTATGCCAAAACATAGGTGAAGAGCAACCGGTGACGAATATCGCCTTAAAATATATTATGTGGAATTTGTGGGCTGAAAATATTAAGAATTCTCTTAGAATAAGTAGATTTGGGCGGGATTTATATATTAAACTTAAGGTACAAGACTAAGTGTGGTAAGGGGTTGTATATCTGTATAGATATAGATGGGATAAAACACAAAATATGGAGACATGACTTAAAACAAGAACATTAGATAGAATCTATGCCAAAACATAGGTGAAGAGCAACCGGTGACGAATATCGCCTTAAAATATATTATGTGGAATTTGTTCTTACACTAATCATGTATATGTATCAGCTTACACTATCGTGAAGGATTCGAACCCACACCAGTTAAGCTCAGTCTCGGCTTACTTTGATAATGTGGTGTCTTATAGACAGCTTCGCTATCCGATTCAACACAAGTTTGAGACGATGGCTTTTACACCTCTGTATGTAGCTCCAAACCCGGGAACACTCGTGGCTTGATTGGTCCTAATTACCTAATTTCGTGTTGTCCTGCGCATCATGCCACTCGCACGAGAGAGAGAGATTTAGAATGCTAGGACTTACCACAAGGCAGATGTATCGAGAAAATTAATACTGCAAAAAGTTGAAAGCCTACAAGAAAGTGCTTTGGTCACTTACCCCTAGTGGATAAGAGGGACGAGAGAGGAGAGTGAGGGGAGGAGAGAGAGGAGAGTGAGGGGAGGAGAGAGAGGAGAGGCAGAAGGATAATGAGAGGAGGTTGGCTGGGCTGGGGTGGCTGGTGGGTCACTGATGGCTCCCAGGTCTGCTTCACTGATTTACTCGACGCCGAGATTAAAGCTTCACGATTTACAGATTGTGTCGAGCTTATTTCCATATCAGAGAGAGATAGAGTAGGATTGACTACCATTCTCTCTTTTTAAAACCTCCACAGAGCAACTGTAGGATAAACTTTCTCTGTTCTTGTTTCCTAGTGACCATAATTCCCTCAGAGACTGTAATGGGGGCCGCAATCTTTCCTTAAATCTTGCACTAAAACGTTACTAATGTTAACCATATGACACCTAACCTAAGCTAACCATCCTGGCAGGAAATTATGTCCACCTTATCACAGTCTTGGGTGGGGAGGGGAGGCCAGGGAGCGGAGTTAGTGTCTAGAAGAATGGGAAGGGGACAGTATAGCGGGGAGATTGTTTACGAGAGTGAGGAAGTTTATCTTTGATATGCCAAATTATCTTCCTGTCTTCGTGTGCCATATACCACCCAGCGAGGCTAGAATAACTTCCATTGCAAGACTAGTATCTGTTGATAAATTAGACACATATGCAGTACTTGGGTATCTTTAATGAGGAAACGTTTCGCCCCACAGTGGCTTCATCAGTCCATACAAAGGAGAATGGTGAAAAACGGGAGGAATTTGAGTAATCAGTCCCTCAGCCTTGAGTCGATGTAATCTGTCCATCAATCTTGAAAAGAATATACCATATGTGCGAAGAGGTGGTTTATATATTGTAGGCAGGTGAGGTACAGCACTCGTAGGTGGTATCACACTTGACAAATCGAAATGTGGACGTAGGTCATGCCTGAAGATTAGGCAAGTGAAGAATTCCCTGCATTAAGATCCCAAGATGTTGCTGTGTTTAATAGAAATGTAGATAAATGGTTCAGACAAACGACAAGTTGATAAATTAGACACCTGTCAGTTCTCTGAACCATTCATCTGCATTCCTGCGAGACACAGCATCTTGGGATCTTAATACAGGGAATTCCTCACTTGCCTAACTTTCAGGCATGACCTACGTCAATACTTGGATTTGTCAAGTGTGATGCCACCTACGACTGCTTCACCTCATCTGCCTACAGTATACAAGCCTCTTCTTCGCACATATGCTGTATTTTTTTCAAGATTGTTGGACTGATTACATCGACTCGAGGCTCAGGGACTGATTACCTCAAATTACCCCTGTTTTTCACCATTCTACCATTCTCCTTTGTATGGACTGATGAAGCCACTGTGTGGCGAAACGTTTCTTCATTAAAGATACCCAAGTGTTACTCATGTCTAATTTATCAACTTGTCGGTTCTCTGAACCATTTATCTACTAGTATCTGTGTCTACGTCAGCTGTGAGGTCATGTCATACTATTCATCTTAGGAGTCGGGTCAGTTGGGGGTCATGTGTGCTGTGTCATGGCGGATTACTGATCCCTGGCAGGAATAATGTTATTTCCGGGTACGAGGGACATCACTGTACCTTTGCTGCTTTAAATCATCTTAGGGTCACTTGTTACAAGAACAAAGTTACTTAGGAAACTTTTTATGTTCTTGAAGCGTAATAATTATCAACGGAGGGACTGAGAGAGAGGTATAGAGCCCTCCCCACACCTGATGCTCTTCTTAATTAAAGTGAGACGACCTGCGGCAGGCATTATAGAATCCTCATAATTGTTAACTATGTCGAACGTACGGAACCTCAGGCTAACATTAATTAACGTAAGATGGTACACTTGGCATTATAAGATTGTTAGCTTAATCTCAATGTTAGATATAATGAGAATACGATGGTTTGTTGGGTCACTCTGGGTACCATTGTCACTTTTGAGTTTTTGTAAAAAATTGTCATTGTAGAGAAAGATCAAGAGGAGCAGAGTTGCTGTGTGATATTAACTAGACCATTACTGTCTCATCCTCATTACGTGTGTGTGTGTGTGTGTGTGTGTGTGTGTGTGTGCGTGTGTGTGTGTGTGTGTGTGTGTGTGTGTGTGTGTGTGTGTGTGTGTGTGTGTGTGTGTGTGTGTGTGTGTGTATACTCACCTAGTTGAGGTTGCAGGGGTAGAGTCCGAGCTCCTGGCCCCGCCTCTTCACTGGTAGCTACTAGGTCACTCTCCCTCAACCGTGAGCTTTAGTATACCTCTGCTTAAAGCTATGTATGGATCCTGCCTCCACTACATCGCTTCCCAAACTATTCCACTTACTGACTACTCTGTGGCTGAAAAAATACTTCCTAACATCCCTGTGATTCATCTGTGCCTTCAACTTCCAACTGTGTCCCCTAGTTGCTGTGTCCCATCTCTGGAACATCCTGTCTTTGTCCACCTTGTCAATTCCTCTCAGTATTTTGTATGTCGTTATCATGTCCCCCCTATCTCTCCTGTCCTCCAGTGTCGTCAGGTTGATTTCCCTTAAACTCTCCTTGTAGGACATACCTCTTAGCTCTGGGACTAGTCTTGTTGCAAACCTGTGTGTATGTGTGTGTGTGTGTGTGTGTGTGTGTGTGTGTGTGTGTGTATTTCCCAGTATAATCCCTGCTTTTTAAGATATACACACTATCTTAAAATGTAGGGAACATTATACTACTGGGAAATACATACACACACACACACACACACTCTCTCTCTCTCTCTCTCTCTCTCTCTCTCTCTCTCTCTCTCTCTCTCTCTCTCTCTCTCTCTCTCTCTAATATCACAGACTTTCTATTTTCTTTTTATCGTAGTGTTCACGACTTTGAAGATTAACCCGTATTTACCACTGTGGTGACTCCGGCTTTCCCACTGTTGTATACTGTGATGTCTCAGTATGTCTCACTATCATGTCCACCTCCATGTATCAGTGTCTCACTACCATGTCCACCTCCATGTATCAGTGTCTCACTACCATGTCCACCTCCATGTATCAGTGTCTCACTACCATGTCCACCTCCATGTATCAGTGTCTCACTACCATGTCCACCTCCATGTATCAGTGTCTCACTACCATGTCCACCTCCATGTATCAGTGTCTCACTACCATGTCCACCTCCATGTATCAGTGTCTCACTACCATGTCCACCTCCATGTATCAGTGTCTCACTACCATGTCCACCTCCATGTATCAGTGTCTCACTACCATGTCCACCTCCATGTATCAGTGTCTCACTACCATGTCCACCTCCATGTATCAGTGTCTCACTACCATGTCCACCTCCATGTATCAGTGTCTCACTACCATGTCCACCTCCATGTATCAGTGTCTCACTACCATGTCCACCTCCATGTATCAGTGTCTCACTACCATGTCCACCTCCATGTATCAGTGTCTCACTACCATGTCCACCTCCATCTCCTCGACTGTTTGAAAAAAATATTCAGCTTAGTGTTCTGGATTTCCATAAGGTATCTCCATTGTCAACATTTTCCTTGTGGTCTACACTTGTGGTCTACACTTGTGGTCTGCACTTGTGGTCTGCACTTGTGGTCTACACTTGTGGGCTACACTTGTGGGCTACACTTGTGGTCTACACTTGTGGTCTGCACTTGTGGGCTACACTTGTGGTCTGCACTTGTGGTCTACACTTGTGGTCTGCACTTGTGGGCTACACTTGTGGTCTACACTTGTGGGCTACACTTGTGGTCTGCACTTGTGGTCTACACTTGTGGTCTGCACTTGTGGTCTACACTTGTGGGCTACACTAGTGGGCTACACTTGTGGTCTGCACTTGTGGTCTACACTTGTGGTCTGCACTTGTGGTCTACACTTGTGGTCTGCACTTGTGGGCTACACTTGTGGTCTACACTTGTGGTCTGCACTTGTGGTCTACACTTGTGGTCTGCACTTGTGGGCTACACTTGTGGTCTACACTTGTGGGCTACACTAGTGGGCTACACTTGTGGTCTACACTTGTGGGCTACACTAGTGGGCTACACTTGTGGTCTGCACTTGTGGGCTACACTTGTGGTCTACACTTGTGGTCTGCACTAGTGGGCTACACTTGTGGTCTACACTTGTGGGCTACACTAGTGGGCTACACTTGTGGTCTGCACTTGTGGTCTACACTCGTGGGCTACACTTGTGGTCTGCACTTGTGGTCTACACTTGTGGGCTACACTTGTGGTCTACACTTGTGGGCTACACTTGTGGTCTACACTTGTGGTCTACACTTGTGGGCTACACTTGTGGTCTACACTTGTGGGCTACACTAGTGGGCTACACTTGTGGTCTACACTCGTGGGCTACACTTGTGGTCTGCACTTGTGGTCTACACTTGTGGGCTACACTAGTGGGCTACACTTGTGGTCTACACTTGTGGTCTACACTAGTGGACTACACTTGTGGTCTGCACTTGTGGGCTACACTAGTGGACTACACTTGTGGTCTGCACTTGTGGGGTACACTTGTGGGCTACACTTGTGGTCTGCACTTGTGGTCTACACTTGTGGGCTACACTAGTGGGCTACACTTGTGGTCTGCACTTGTGGGCTACACTTGTGGGCTACACTTGTGGTCTGCACTTGTGGGCTACACTAGTGGGCTACACTAGTGGGCTACACTTGTGGGCTACACTAGTGGGCTACACTAGTGGGCTACACTAGTGGGCTACACTAGTGGGCTACACTAGTGGGCTACACTAGTGGGCTACACTAGTGGGCTACACTAGTGGGCTACACTTGTGGGCTACACTTGTGGGCTACACTAGTGGGCTACACTTGTGGGCTACACTAGTGGGCTACACTAGTGGGCTACACTTGTGGGCTACACTAGTGGGCTACACTAGTGGGCTACACTAGTGGGCTACACTTGTGGTCTGCACTTGTGGGCTACACTAGTGGGCTACACTTGTGGGCTACACTTGTGGGCTACACTAGTGGGCTACACTTGTGGGCTACACTTGTGGGCTACACTTGTGGTCTGCACTTGTGGGCTACACTAGTGGGCTACACTTGTGGGCTACACTTGTGGTCTGCACTTGTGGGCTACACTAGTGGGCTACACTTGTGGGCTACACTTGTGGGCTACACTAGTGGGCTACACTTGTGGGCTACACTTGTGGGCTACACTTGTGGTCTGCACTTGTGGGCTACACTAGTGGGCTACACTAGTGGGCTACACTTGTGGGCTACACTAGTGGGCTACACTTGTGGGCTACACTAGTGGGCTACACTAGTGGGCTACACTTGTGGGCTACACTAGTGGGCTACACTAGTGGGCTACACTTGTGGGCTACACTAGTGGGCTACACTAGTGGGCTACACTAGTGGGCTACACTAGTGGGCTACACTTGTGGTCTACACTTGTGGGCTACACTAGTGGGCTACACTTGTGGTCTACACTTGTGGGCTACACTAGTGGGCTACACTAGTGGGCTACACTTGTGGGCTACACTAGTGGGCTACACTAGTGGGCTACACTTGTGGGCTACACTAGTGGGCTACACTTGTGGGCTACACTAGTGGGCTACACTAGTGGGCTACACTTGTGGGCTACACTAGTGGGCTACACTAGTGGGCTACACTTGTGGGCTACACTTGTGGTCTGCACTTGTGGTCTGCACTTGTGGTCTGCACTAGTGGGCTACACTAGTGGGCTACACTTGTGGGCTACACTAGTGGGCTACACTTGTGGTCTGCACTTGTGGTCTGCACTTGTGGGCTACACTTGTGGGCTACACTTGTGGGCTACACTAGTGGGCTACACTTGTGGGCTACACTAGTGGGCTACACTAGTGGGCTACACTTGTGGGCTACACTAGTGGGCTACACTTGTGGGCTACACTTGTGGGCTACACTAGTGGGCTACACTTGTGGGCTACACTAGTGGGCTACACTAGTGGGCTAAACTTGTGGGCTACACTAGTGGGCTACACTTGTGGGCTACACTAGTGGGCTACACTTGTGGGCTACACTAGTGGGCTACACTAGTGGGCTACACTAGTGGGCTACACTTGTGGGCTACACTAGTGGGCTAAACTTGTGGGCTACACTAGTGGGCTACACTTGTGGGCTACACTTGTGGGCTACACTTGTGGGCTACACTAGTGGGCTACACTAGTGGGCTAAACTTGTGGGCTAAACTTGTGGGCTACACTAGTGGGCTACACTTGTGGGCTACACTTGTGGGCTAAACTTGTGGGCTACACTTGTGGGCTACACTAGTGGGCTACACTTGTGGGCTACACTAGTGGGCTACACTAGTGGGCTACACTAGTGGGCTACACTTGTGGGCTACACTTGTGGTCTGCATTTGTGGGCTACACTAGTGGGCTACACTTGTGGGCTACACTAGTGGGCTACACTAGTGGGCTACACTTGTGGGCTACACTAGTGGGCTACACTTGTGGGCTACACTAGTGGGCTACACTAGTGGGCTACACTAGTGGGCTACACTAGTGGGCTACACTAGTGGGCTACACTTGTGGGCTACACTTGTGGGCTACACTAGTGGACTACACTTGTGGGCTACACTTGTGGGCTACACTAGTGGACTACACTTGTGGGCTAAACTTGTGGGCTAAACTTGTGGGCTACACTAGTGGGCTAAACTTGTGGGCTAAACTTGTGGGCTACACTAGTGGGCTACACTTGTGGGCTACACTTGTGGGCTAAACTTGTGGGCTACACTAGTGGGCTAAACTTGTGGGCTAAACTTGTGGGCTACACTAGTGGGCTACACTTGTGGGCTAAACTTGTGGGCTACACTTGTGGGCTAAACTTGTGGGCTACACTTGTGGGCTACACTAGTGGGCTAAACTTGTGGGCTACACTTGTGGGCTAAACTTGTGGGCTAAACTTGTGGGCTACACTTGTGGGCTAAACTTGTGGGCTACACTTGTGGGCTACACTAGTGGGCTAAACTTGTGGGCTACACTTGTGGGCTACACTAGTGGGCTAAACTTGTGGGCTACACTTGTGGGCTACACTTGTGGGCTAAACTTGTGGGCTACACTTGTGGGCTACACTAGTGGGCTAAACTTGTGGGCTACACTTGTGGGCTACACTAGTGGGCTAAACTTGTGGGCTAAACTTGTGGGCTACACTTGTGGGCTAAACTTGTGGGCTACACTTGTGGGCTACACTAGTGGGCTAAACTTGTGGGCTAAACTTGTGGGCTAAACTTGTGGGCTACACTAGTGGGCTAAACTTGTGGGCTAAACTTGTGGGCTACACTTGTGGGCTAAACTTGTGGGCTACACTTGTGGGCTACACTAGTGGGCTAAACTTGTGGGCTACACTTGTGGGCTAAACTTGTGGGCTACACTTGTGGGCTAAACTTGTGGGCTACACTTGTGGGCTACACTA